>NC_080162.1:89218371-89488072 GCF_950295315.1 Erinaceus europaeus
AGCTCCCTTGCTCCAGGGTGGGAAAACCTAGGTGGATGTTCTACTCCATTGGCCTATAAGCTAAATCTAGCTATTTTTTGTGTCTGTTCTTTTTTGTAAACAAAGTTTCATTAAAACACAAACTTGGGGTTTGGTGGTAGTACACTCAGTAGAGACCACATATTACCATGGGAAAGGACCTGAGTTCAAGCCCTTGGTTCCTACCTGTGGGGGGGGGGGTTGGCATCATAAACCTCTCTCTTGCCTCTCAGTTTCTTTCTGTTCCTATCAAAAGAAAAAGGAAAGGAAAAAGAAAAAAAATAAAGGAAAAAAAATGATCACCATGAGCAATGGACTCCTCATATAGGCACCAAGCCACAGTGCTAACTCTGGTGGCAATAAAAAAAATAATAATACAACCATACCCATAATTTAGTTATTGTCAGTCAACAGCTGCAGCTGTTGAAGGCCACTCAATACTGCACACCATCTGGTCTCCAGAGCTCTCCAGGCTGAGGCTAAGCACAGCTGAGTAGCCACCTTTAACTATTTCTTTTCTTGTCCATCCTGTAACCCCTACCCCCTGCTCACAGACCTCAGCTGAGCGCTTGCACAGAATCCATGTCTTGTGCCAAGATGAGAATAGGAGGGATGAGTTTTCCCATCTTCTGTATTCCTTTCAACTTGAGACAGCGGGAAGGTTGTAAGACAGTGTGTGCTAACTTCCCCCTCAGTAGGGACACCTACCTGATTCCCATTGGAACAAAGCTTCCCTGTGTGGAGAGGTGCTCTCCCAGGATTCAGTACATCCAACAGAAACTGGGCAGAAGTAGTAGCTCCCTGGAGGCAGATGGCTCAGGGGCATCATCTTCTGGCCTTGGGTGAGCTCCCCAGGCACCTAGTCCAATCTTGGTGTTGGGCCCAGACAAATGAAAGATGTTTCTCAAGGCATTTGCTGAAAACTAATTAATTTCCATTACAGGCCCCGATTAGTGATACATCCTGCTACCCACTCCCAGGGCAACTCCAGGCGGCATTTCCCGGGAACACCAGTGCTGGAACAGGGTGAAGACCTGAAGCCTCAGGAGCCATAAAGGCCCGGCCTGGCCACTTGGATCACATCAGGGGAGAGGAAAGGCTTTGGGCTAGGAGTCCAGAAACATCAGTTCTGTCCCTGGCTTTAATTTAGACCTGCTGAGAGGCTTCAGACAAATAACTACCTCTCTGGGTTTCAACTGAAGATGAGTAAATGATCTCAGAGATACTTCTAGCTTGAAGCTTCAAAAACAGGAAAGGTTGACATGCTTACACTTAATCTGAATCTGCTTTCCATAAAACATTTCACAAATATTTACTCATGTAATCCTTATGACACCTTCCAGGCAGAGAATAGCTATTATTAGCCCATTTTACAGTTGAGGAAGCTGAAGGTCAGAGGAGTTAAGTATTTTAAGGTCACACAGGTAGTAAGTGGCAAAGCCAGGAAGCAAAATATCTGACTGGGATGTTCGTATAGTAACCACTGAGCTGTCTGCCTGGAACAATGCAACTGCCCTCAAATTCCCTCCTCTGCAGCACAGGACTAAAACCAGGAACCTAAAAGACCATGATGGTGGTTTGTGAGACTGAGTAACTGAAGTAAGGAGGACACTGGTATTTCCTGGGGTATCCTCTAGGATGTGTTTTGTTTTGTCTTTCACTACAGAACATTATCTTAATAACAGCAGTATTGTGGGAATGGGAAACAGTGCCTGACCCGGGGAGAGGGGACAAGGAGAGTCAGAAGACAGGGGATACTCAGGTCACTTGTCACTGGATACTTTTTTTTTTTTTTTTTGCCTTCAGGGTTTTGCTAGGGCTCAGTGCCTACACTATGAATCCACTGCTCCTGGAAGGTATATTTTCCCTTTTCTTGCCCTTGTTGTTTATCACTGTTGTTGTCTTTTGTTGTTCTCGTTGTTGTATAGGACAGAGAAAAATTGAGAGAAGATGGAAAGACAGAGATGGGGAGAGAAAGATGGACACCTGCACACCTGCTTCACCACTTGTGAAGCAACCTCCCTGCAGGTGGGAAGCCAGAGGCTTGAACTGGGATCCTTACATCGGTCCTTATGCTTTGTGCCATGTGCACCTAACCTGCTGTGCTACTGCCCAGCCCTGCCACTGAATACTTTTTTTACTTTAAAAATGTTAGAGCATTTGTTTCTATTACCTTATCCAGATAACCCTTATTCTTTTAAAAATTATTCAGTAGCCATTCAGCCAAGAATCATCTAGAATAAAATGCTGGTAGAAGAGGAACCTCTGGGAATAAAATATAGACTTGAGCTTTAGTAGATGAAGGAGGCATCTGATAGAGGAGATGGGGGAAAGGACAATGCTCTCCTTTGTTGGAAGACCCTAGTTATAGCCAAACCCAGCTCAACAGACCCTCACTCTAGAGATGGGGATCCTGAGGTCCAAATGACAAAAGGAAGTGGCCATTGGGGTTACTGAGATTCAGCAGTGGTAGGAGTCCTTGATCCTGACTTTTTTATTATTTATTTATTTATTTTAATATTTATTTAATTTATTTATTCCCTTTTGTTGCCCTTGTTGTTTTATTGTTGTAGTTATTATTGTTGTTGTCGTCGTTGTTGGATAGGACAGAGAGAAATGGAGAGAGGAGGGGAAGACAGAGAGGAAGAGAGAAAGATAGACACCTGCAGACCTGCTTCACCGCCTGTGAAGCGACTCCCCTGCAGGTGGGGAGCCGGGGTTCGAACCGGGATCCTTATGCCGGTCCTTGTGCTTTGCGCCATCTGCGCTTAACCCGCTGCGCTACAGCCCGACTGCCCTGACTTTTTTTTTTAACATTTTTTTAATTTATTAATGTGAAAGATAAGAGGAGAGAAAGAACCAGACATCACTCAACCAGACATGTGCTGCCAGGGACTGAACTCAGGACCTCATGTTTGAAAGTCTAGTGCCTTAGCCACAGAGCCACCTCTCGGACCACGATCCTGACTCTTAATGCAGTCTCTCAGGCCTCACAAAGTTCACAGTAAACACCACTGATCTAGACCAGGACCAGAAATCAATACCACAGGAACATGCTCCCACCATCTCACCCTCCAGAAGCCTATTGCCACAGGGTATTAGTGGTTTTCAGTTCTCATCTCTATGCACTGTGTAGACTATGGACCCAATGAGAGACTATCATACACGTACTGAAAGAGCCAAAGCAATATATTAAGAACAACACAGTAATAGTGGAGAATTCAACATCCTACTCTTTCAACTTGACAGATCATATAGCCACAGAATTAACAAGGGAATTAAATGAAGAGATGGATAAACTAGAACTAGTGTACATTTTCAGTCATTCACCTCAAGAAACTTTCTATTCAATTCCACATGGGACATTCTCAAGGGTAGACCATATGTTAGGCCACAAAGACAGTGTCAACAAACTTAAGAGCACTGAAACCATCCCAAGCATCTTCTCAGACCACAGTGGAATTAAGCTGATATTTAACAACAAACAAAAAAATTAGTAAAAGTCCCAAAATATGGAAATTCAATAGTATACTACTTAACAACTGCTGTGTCAGAGAGGAAATTAAGGAAAAAAATAAAATGTTTCGAGAATCCAATGAAAATAAAGACACAAGCTATCAAATATTTTGGACACAGCTATGGTAGTACTGAGAGTGAAGTTCATTGCCATACAGGCACACAAAAAGATAAACAAGAAAAAGCTCAAGTAAAAACCTGACTGCACACCTTAAAGATTTAGAAGAGGAGGAACAAAAGAGTCCTAAAGCAACCAGAAGGACTGAAATAACTAAAATTAGGGAAGAAATCAATAACGTTGAAAATAAGAGAACCATACAAAAGATCAACGAAGCTAAATGTTGGTTCTTCAAAAGAGTAAATAATATTGACAAGCCCTTAGCAAGACTCACAAAAAAAAAAAAAATGGGGATGGGGAGAAGGAGCCACATGGTAGCGCACCTGGTTGAGCACATGTTACAATGCACAAGGACCCAAGTTCAAGACCCCAGTCCTCACCTGCAGGGAGAAAGCTTTACAAGTGGGAAAGCAGTGCTACAGGTGTCTCTCTGTCTGTCTCTGACTCTATCTCCCCCTACCCTCTTGATTTATAGCTGTCTTTATCCAATAAAGAAATATAATAAAAAATAAATAATAAATGGAGAAGACTCAAATAATAGGACTGTAAATGAAAGAGGAGATATCACAACAGACACCACAGAAATCCAACATATCATTCGAGGCTTCTATGAACAACTATATGCCTGGAAGAAATGGACAAGTTCCTAGATACATACAACTTCCAAAATTAAACAAAGAAGAACTAGAGAATATGAACAGGCCAGTCATAGCCAAAGTAATTGCAACATTTATCAAAATCTTACCAACAATAAAAGTCCTGGACCAGATGGTTTTACAAATGAATTCTGCAAAATCTCCAAGGAAGAGTTAATACCTCTACTTTTAAAACTCTTCCAAAACATTGAAGACACAGGACTACTTCTTTCCACCTTCTAAGAAACCAATATCACCCCAATACAAAAAGCAGACAGGGATACAACAACAAAAAACCTACAGACCAATAATATATCTGATGAACATAGATGCTAAAATATTGAGCAAAATTCTAACTGGATATAGCAGTATATTAAAAAGATTATTCATCACAGCTAAGTGGGGTTTATCTCAGGGATGCAAGTTTGGTTTAATATATGTAAATAAATCAACATGATCCACCACATTAATAAAAGCAAGAGCAAAAACCACATAATACAGAGAAAGCCTTTGACAAAATCCAACATCCCTTCATGATCAAAACACTAAAAAATAGGGGCAGGGAATAAATGGAAAATTCCTTAAGATAGTGGAGTCCCTATAGCAAACCTACAGCCAATGTCATACTCAATAGTAAAAAACTGGTAGCATTTCCCCTCAAATCAGGTACTAGACAGAGCTGCCCACTATCATCATTACTATTTAACATGGTGTGGGAAGTTCATAGATATCAGGCAAGAACAAGAAACTAAAGGGATAGAGACTGGGAGAGAAGAAGTAAAATTCTCACTATTTTCAGATAATAAGATAGTATACATAGAAAAACCTAAGAATCCAGGATGAAGCTCTTAAAAATTATCAGGCAATACATTAAGCTGTCAGTTTACAAAATTAACATACAAAACTCAGTGGCATTCCTCTATGCAAACACTAAGCAGAAGAAGTCCAGAAATCAATCCCTTTTACTTATAGCAGCAAAAACAATAAAATATCTAGGAATAAACCTAACCAAAGAAGTGAAAGACTTGTATACTGAAAATTATGAGTCACTCTATTCAAGGAAATACAAAAAGCCACAAAGAAGTGGGAAGATATTCTAAGTTCATGGGTTGGAAGAATTAACATCATCAAAATGAATATACTTTCTAAAGCCATATACAAATTCAATGTAATCCCCATCAAGGTCCCACCAAATTTTTTTTAGAAGAATAGAACAATAGCTACAAATGTTCATCTGGAGCCAGAAAATACCTAGAATTGCCAAAACAACCTTGAGAAGAAAGAACAGAACTGGAGGCACCATACCCCAGATCTCAAATTGTAGTATAAGACCACTGTAATAAAAACTGCTTGGTTCTGGAACATAAATAGACACACTGACAAGTGGGGATATATCCTGAGGAACCAAACACAACCATCCAAAAAGATTTGTGTATGCTTATGTTCATAGCAGCACAATTTGTAATATCCAAAAACTGGAAGCAACCCAGGTGTCCAACAACAGAAGAGTGATTGAGTAAATTGCTGGAATACTACTCAGCTATCAAAAATGGTGAATTCACTTTCTTCACTCCATCTTGGATGGAGCTTCAAGGAATCATGTTAAGTGAGATAAGCCAGAAAGATAAGGATGAATTTGGGATGACCTCACTCATAGGCAGAAGTTGAAAATAAGAACACAAGGGAAAACACTAAACAGAACTTGGACTGGAGTTGGTGTATTGCACCAAAGTAAAAGCCTCTGGGGTGGGTGGGGAGGAGGGTTCAGGTCCTGGAACATGATGGCAGAGGAGGACCTAGAGGGGTTTGAACTGTTATGTGGAAAACTGAGAAATGTTACACATGTACAAACTACTGCATTTTACTGTTAACTATAAACCACTAATCCCCCCAACAACAACAACAACAACAACAAAAAAGAGTATCAACTTTCATGCCTGAGTCCCAGGAGTTACAGGTTTCATCCCTGGTGCAACTTTATACCAAAGGTAACCAGGCTCCAAGCCTCTCTTCCCCCCCCCCACCTCCCTCCTCTCACATAATAATAAATACATTTTTAATACGTAGTGAATGCTTTGACAAACTATACTACTTTCCTAGCCCAGAGAAATAACTCAGCAGATAGAGTGCATTCTTTGCATGTGTGGCCCTGGGTTTGATCATCAGCATCTCCCCTCGCCTTCTCTCTCATGAAATCAATAAATTTTTAAGAAAAAAGAAAAAAGGGGGCAGGTGATGGCACACCTGGTTAAGTGCACATAGTACTAAGCACAAAGAGCCACACAAGTTTCTGGGTTCAAGCCCCCGGCTCTCCACCTGCAGAAGGACACCTCACAAGTGGTGAAGCAGAGCTGGAGGTTTCTATCTTTCTCTCTCCCTCTCTATCTTCTCCACCCCTCTCATTTTTCTCTGTCCTACGCAATAAAATGGGGAGGTGGCCACTATGAGCAGTGGATTCATAGCACCATCACTGAGCTGCAACGATAACCCTAAAGGCAAAAAAAGAAAGAGAGAAAAGTGGGAGGGAGAGAGACCACAGCACCAAAACTTCCTCCAACAGGATGAAGACCAGGTTCCACCCTGAGTTATGCATACTGCAAAGCAGCTACACTACTCAAATAAGCTGTTTTGCTGGCTCTAAATTGGAATTGTGTCAACATAAGGTTCACCCACCTGCCTCCAATCTGAGCCGGATTTTCCCCAGAAAATTACCAATGACCCCTTCTTAGATACATCTAAGTAAAATGACTCTCTAAGCTCTTTTGGTAGCATTTCCCAGCATTTCCCCCCCTTTCCGTTGATGATTTCTTTGATTTACTTCTTCCCAGCAGAGGTTTATCCTCAAATGAACCTCCTGGATTTAATGGGTAGCTCTGCCTTTCTTCAGTGCAGGAGAGGGACTGTGTCCTGTTCCCTCCAGAAAGAGGTGCTAAACCTGAACCTTTCAGAATCCCCAGAGCTAGCTGAGTCCAATATCCCACAAAAGGACATTATGGCCAAATGTGTTATTCACACTAACTCATTCATCACATGGACAGGTGATTTCCAGAGGGACTCCTGGGGTCTTCTGCTTAGTTACACTCAGAGCAAAGCAGGGCAGCAACTCAGGCTCATTTTTATCAAAGACCCATTCCCTATTATGGAAACAGGAGCCCCTGGTAACTATACCCGGCTACCAAATTTGTTACTCAGTGTCCCAGCATTGAAGACACAAGCAGTCAGGGCCAGCCAGTATTCAAGAGAACCCTTTCTTTTATCTTCAATTCATCTTTCTCTTCTCTCTGTTTATTTATTGGTTAGAGACAGCCAAAAACTGAGATGAAGGGGGAGATAGGGAGGGAGAAAAACAGAGAGACACCTGCAGCACTGCTTCACCACTTGTGAAGCTTTCCTCCTGAAGGTGGGGACTAGAGGCTTGAACCCAGGTTCTTGCACACTGTGACATGTGCACTCAACTAGAAGTGCCACCTCCTGTCCCCAAGTATTTTTCTGTAACCCAGTAGTTCTCAGCAGAGACCACGGGCAAACAGCATCAGCATCAGCTGGGACCTTGTTAGAAAGGAGATTCCCAGGTTCCACCCTGGACTGCTTGAGCATCTCTACAGTGAGGCCCATCAATCAGGGTTTTAACACAGCCCCCTTGGTGATTCTGATCCATCAAATAATCAACAGTAATGCAACCAACAGCCATAATGTTAACACTGACTGATCGCATCACTCACTACTTGCCCACCATTAGACCCGTGCTCTCACTAGTCCTCACAATGGAGGACATGTTAACTCCACATGGTAGGTGTGTTTTCTACATCACGTCCTTTATTCCTCACAATAACCCTTTTTCTCCCCTACAAACTTGGTGCCTGCACAACTCCACTGTTCTCAGTGGCCACTCATTTGTTTGTTTTTTCTTTTTTGATAGAGGGTGAGAGATATAGAGAAAAGACATCTGCTTCATAAGCACTGCTCCACTGCTTATGAAGCTTCTCCCCTGCAGGTGGGGACCGGGAGACTTGAACCCAGGTCCTCTCAGGAGCATGTGCTCAACCAGGTGAGTCACCCGCTGCCCCCCAGTAACCCTTTGAAGTGTTTACTATAACTATGTCCATTTCACATATAAGAAAATTGAGCCCCAAAGAGCTGAAGTCACTTGCTTAAAGATTAGATTACACAGCTCAAAAGTGGCAGAGACAGGGTGAAAACTACCATCATGGAAGCTCCCAGGACCTTTTCAGAGTCCCATCAGCTTGAAATGCCACAAAGCTGGGATGGGGAGATCTGCGAAGGGGAGTTCAGCAGGCAGGGAAGGCAGAAAGAGCCCCGATTCCACAGTACCATCTAGTTACTGTGTGGAAGGAAGCCACGTTCATTTAAAGGCATAGCCATCTGTGTCTAAGAAACAAAAAGACAGCAATTTGGAAGGAGTGAGTTCTTGGCTTATCTCTGGCTTTGCTCAGAGGAGCCCTTTTTCTCTTCCCATTCTGGGCCTCAGTTTCTCCGTCTTGTCTACAGGATGAATGATCCCCTGACACACTCTAACCACACTGGTCTGCTTTCTGTCCTCTAACCACTCAAATATTGACCTCTGGGCTTTTGCACCTGATGTTCTTTCTGCCTGGATCACTCTACCATCTCATATTCCCTTTACTTGCTCTTTGCCATTGAGGCCTCTACATGAATGTCACCAACTCAGCGAACCATCTGTAGCTACCTGAATGTCATCTTCCATGCCATCAACCTGTCTTATTCTGTTTCCACTTAATCCTATCTGAAATTACTCACTGATTACTTTCCTGTTTATTGTCAGTCATCCCTACCCCAGAAAATAAGTGCATGAAAGCAGAAATTTTGTCAACCTTGTTCTTCCAAATCTTCCCAGCACCCAGAATGCAGACTAGCATTGAACAACTAATTAAATATCAATTGAATAAATAAATATCAAAGAACACGTAGACTTAGAGGTCAGAGCTCTGTATCCTTAACATGTGACCTTGGCAAGGTACTTTGTCTCTCTGTGCTCAGTTCCCCTCTTTGCCTAATAAGGGGAATGGACAAGATGCTCTCCAAGGATCTTTCTAAGACTGCCAGTGCTGAAGAGCCTGGGCATGCCAGGTTAGTCCATCCAGATGGGGCAGCTGGCCAAGGTCTTTGCAGTAGCTGCCCCCTCCCCACCTCCACTGGTCTCCCTGCCCAGCCACCCAGTCATCTCACTCCCCCATTGCAGAAACTGTTAATGAAGTGCGCACTGCTAAATGCAGTTACAATTACGGGGGCTAAGAATAAGGCGCTGACATCAGCCTCGTCAGTTTCCGAGTGAATCAGAAGGTGGGGGGGGGGAGAAGAAAGGGGGAAGGGGAGCAGTGCTCTGGAGCTGTCAAGCGGAAATAGCACAGCGTTAAATATAATCCAGCATTGGCCTACATCAGTCTGGAGAGGCAGGTGATGGTTCAGTCCCCAGGGCCAGGACAAACAACTGGATTCTTCAAGGAGGCCAAGTAGTTTCAAGACAGGGATCATCCAGGAACTGGTGGCCAGAGAGCTCATTTTAGTGAGCTGGGCAAGAGTGCAACAGGGCAGTGGAACATGGAAGGGTGCACCTACATTTCAACTGGCCCTTGAGCACAAGCACAACTGCTGGGGCTCATATAACTTTTCCCACCTGCAATCTCATTTCATGCTCAGAGGCAGAAGGTGGCCTCCAGACTTAGAATCATCCAAGTTTGAATCGTCACAGTGCAACCAAGGAAGTTGTTAAAAACTCTCCAGGCTGTCTGGTTTTTCCCCATCTGTAAATTGGGCACAGCTGCTTAGCAGTTACCCTTTCTGGTTGCTATGGGATTCCATGAGCTCATGGAAAATGCTGCACATAGCCAAGTGAACCTCTCAATCATTTTATTTTTACAATCTTGAGAGAGGCATAGGCAAGGATAATTAACCCTCCCCCCCCCCAAAAGAAGAAGCAGAGGCTCAAGGTTAAAGAACTTGCTGGAGGTCCCAAAGCCAAGGTGGAATCAAATCCAAGCCCAGTGGGGGGTGAATCGGGTGTTGTCAGTGTGCTCATTCCCAGCACTGGGGTGGGGATAATAGTCCAACAGTAGAAGTGCCCGAAGGGCCATGCAGTGGCACATCTGGTTGAGCACTCACATTATAGTGTGCAAGGACCCAGGTTCAAGTACCTGGTACCCACCTGTGGTGGGGAAAAGCTTCACAAGAGGTGAAGTTGGGCTGCAGGTGTCTCTGTCTCTCTCTCTCTGCCTCTCTATCTCGCCCTTCCCTCTCAATTTCTGGCTGTCTCTATCAAATAAGTAAGATTAAAATTTTTCTTTTTTTAAAAAAAAATAAGTGCCCTAGAGGCCTAGAAAGATGGTGGGGGTGGGAGCTGGGGGGGGTCAGGTGGTAGCACAGTGGTTTAAGCACACATGATGCAAAGTGCAAGCACCAATGTAAGGATCCTGATTTGAGCCCCTGGCTCCCCACCTGTAGAGAGGGTCACTTCACAAGAGGTGAAGCAGGTAAGCAGGTGTTTATCTTTCTCTCCCCCCCTCCCCTCTTCTCTCCATTTCTCTCTGTACTATCCAAAAACAATGACATCAATAACAACAATAATAATAACCACAACAACGATAAAAAACAAGGGCAACAAAAGGGGGGGGAAGCCTCCAGGAGCAGTGTATTCATGGTGCAGGCACCGAGCCCCAGCAATAACCCTGGAGGCAAAAATATTCAAAAAGAAAGAAAGAAAGGTAGATGGTGGGGGCAACAGATGACAGTGGGGGGAGATGTCTGCACCCTGCTGAATGCATTCTCTAAAGTGGTACCCTTCCAACAGTTTTTTTTTTTTGATAGGACAGAGATATTGAGAGAGGAGAAGAGGAAGACAGAGAGAGAGAGAGGGTGGAAGAGAAAGAAACACCTGCAGACCTGCTTCACCACTTGCAAAACAACCCTCCTGCAGGTGGGGAGCCAGGGGCTTGGACTGGGATCATTGCGCATCCTTGTGCTTTGCATTATGTGCACTGAACCCATTGTGCTACTGCCCAGGCCTCTCAACAATTCTTTTAAAAAAATGCTGGCAGGATGGTTATTGAGACCATAACGGAGAGCAGGCGAAAGAAAAGAGCCTGAGACCAGACCGTGGAAGATGACGGTTCTCCTTCCGTCCAGCTCTCCTCTCTTCTACTCCTCTGCCTGCCTTCACTCAGTCTTGGGATGTGGGAGCAAGATTCAAGGGGAGTCCTCAAGGGAAGACAAGCTAAATGGATCCCTCTTTCCACTTTCCCACCAAGTAGAATCAGGTAAGAGTCTACCAACTGCAAACACCCAAGGTGGCAGGCAAGACGGGAGTCCAGCAGCCTGGGGCTGGGGGAGAGGAGTCTCTAAAGAACAAGGACATCGGAGGTCATAAGAGCTGATCTGTAGGCCAGTGATCTGTATAATGGGGAAGAGGTGAGTATCCATGCACCAGCTTTTTCTGAGAACTCTCTCAGGATAATTTGATCTGGGTCCACACTCTCAGTCCACTCCTCCAATTTGAACAATGGGAATAACTAGTTCAGTTATTTATTTACCATTCCTCAGTTATCTGAATCAGAGAGAGATCTGCCCAGCTCGCAACACAAACAGATTACAGCACTTGGTGGTAAACTGAGGAAGGGGGAGCTGGAAGTAGCCTGCCCTGGGAATGAGGGTGAGAATGGAGGCTTCAAAAACAAAAGTCAGCATCATATCCTCAAGCAGCCCTGACCCCAGAGACATTTTAAGGTCTCCACCCTCTCCATTTCCTTCATCCACCCACCCCCACCAGCAACTAGGGCTGAAACATTCTGTTCCCACCATCTAGGGAGGAAGGGGTGGAACAGCAGGACATTTGGTTTCCTGAAAAAAGAAAGAAAGAAAGAAAGAAAAGAAATGCAGGTCAAATTTCAAGGACAAAAGTTAGTACTTCATCTGGGAAAGGAAACTCTGCCAAATCAAATGAAAAGGGAGGGTTGAGGGATGGGGGCTGAATTCCAATGGGGTCACCCCAGGTGCCTGGGGCTGGGGCAGAATTGGAGCTCTGATTCCCTCTGCTGGGATCTGTCTGGCGGTATATGGGTCTCTCTGCTGTAACACCCAGGAGAAGTAACTCAGGCAACCCCCTGCATCTCCCCTCTATCCAAAAACTAATGGAGCAGGCTGTAGCACTAGTTTGTGGAGCCCATCCACCACGCCGCCCCACCCACCAGATTTGGCCTGAGCTGAGCGGAAGAAGGTGGTGCCTTGAAGGGCTTTCTAGCCCAGAGATGTGGCCCAAACCACCAGGAGAGAAACCGGTAGCCTTGGTGTTGCCATGGCAACTTCCTCTCTACGCTGGATCGAAGCATCCTATGGGCAAATCGGAGCTGACTGCTCTAGCTTCTCCGCCTTTCTCCAGGGCGGGGGGAGCACTGGACGATGCTGAAACCACTCGGTCAGACTCAAGAATACCATTCTCAGTTCCAGGCCCTGATGTCACAAATCCCACTGGCATTTGCTTGCTAGAAACTGGAGACACCCCTGTCCCCAGCTGTGCTCCAAGATAGAGTGGCAAAGCTAGGCTGGAGATGAGATGTAAATGAACTGTTAAAGAAAAGCAGGGAAATAGAGAGCTAGAATGCCCCCCCTACCTTCTTATTTAGCATAGGAGCTCCCCAAATCCCTTTCTTCAACTCCATTCCAAGGAGGGCCCAGCACTGTCATTGTAGCTAAATGTACTAAAATTAGTGTATAAACATTTTTAAAGCTAACATTTTAGAATTAAGCTTTCCTTCCCTCTAGACCCACAGATCTCTTGTTTAGTTAGACTAAGAAACAAGTCTTACTAGGTAATAAGAAAGATGATATCTAACAGTTATTAAGACCCTACCTAGTTCCAGACACTGTACTAAGCCCTTTACAAAAAAGCAACAGCATAATAATTAAAAGCATTGATACTGGAGTCAGACCAATCAAGTTCAAATCCTAATACCCTCCCTTCTTAGATGAGTGACCTTGAACATATTACTCTGTGTGTGTCTCAGTTTTCTCATCTGAAAATGGGGATAGTAATAAGATACTAATTTTACATGATTGCTGTGTTTAAAATACAGATGATCTATTTAAAGTGTCTAGAAGGATACTTGGCAAAAAGAAGTTATTTTTAAAACAATAGCCCTGTGCAATTCATATTATTCTCTTCTTCCTTATACAGATGAGAAACTGAGGTCAGGTGTCTCCTTCCCACCCACCCCCCCTTCCCAATAGCAAACCCAGTGCCAGCAAGGTTGAACAAGGACACAAAAAAATACCCCCAAGAGTATATCTCCTTAAAGCTCCACCATCTTCATGAAAGCACTATAAGAAATGAATTCAGAGTATACATGGAAGATGCTCCTTAAGATGGATTCTAGGAATTCATAATCCAGCATCCTGCACCCGAGGATGGTGAGAAAGAGTTGGGGGCAGAGACAGCTTTCCTACCCACAAAAAACATCCCAGGTTCCTAAGCCCCAGGCAGGAAAGTGCTCTGGGTTAGTTAAGGCTACTGAAATAGTTTCTTCCTTACAGTGTTTCTCAGGAAACCAGCTGAAGGATAGCGTGTAAGCCCTGAAGAGGGGCTCTGACTTGGTCTGACTGATGAAAAAGATACAAAGGATAGGAACTGAATGCAGCAAGAAAAGGGGAAGGGCCCCCTAGACAAGCCAGACACACACCAGAGACTCACACTTATAAGAAAGAGCCATTAGGAACAGCAGGCATTAAGTGGGCCAGGGAGAGCAGCAAAGAGGGCAGATGGAAGTCAGTGTTGATAACCCTCCCATCTAAACGGTCTCTGTCCACTATCTGACAGACTATTCAAACTGTATTCAGAAATTAGTTCAGCACAATGCTATTCTAGAAGAAATAAATCCAAGAGGCTTTTTTTAAAGAGAAAATTAATGACTTTGAGAAGAACAAGAGAAATTAAAGCACCAAGACAACGTTCCCTACTTCCGATTTTCGTTAGACACTCATTAGTCTTCTGGAAATGAAACTTGACTTTCTCCCTCCTCCTTCCCAAATCTGAAGCACCCCTGAAGATGAGCAGTGAGCTGAGGGATGCCCAAACCAAACTCTTGGCATCCAGCTGCTCCCTGGGGCCTCCTCACCTGGGAACCATTTTCCAACACAGTGAGATCTGACTTTTGAAAAAGAGAGAGAACCTAAAGCTTGAATTTAATCTTGGTACTCTGTGCCTGCCTCACTGGGTCACCTTGGGTAACACACACACACACACACACACACACAGAGTCTCTCACATACATTCACATCCACACTAATATAAACATCTACTCTCATCTATTTGGGGGGCAAAAAGGGGTTGGACAGATTATTTCTAGTTCTCTTCCAGATAATAAACTTAAGAATCTGAAGAAGCACATTGAAAACAAATATCAGGTGGATCTTTAAAAATAAATATATAAATAAATCTATTGCATGAAGTTACCATTATGACTTCAGGAAACCAGAGCAAACTGCATGCAACCTACAATAACAACCAAGGCATCTGACCCGTGTCATGAAGCTTGGCTTTGAAGAAAGATGCCTCAGATTCAGCCACGGATGCACCTACGAACCCACACTCCCGTTCAGCCTGGCTCTTGAGGCTCATGTGGCCTGTTTAACTCCAAGCCAGACACTGATTAGAAAGTGGGAGGCGGAAAGCTCACCTAGGCTGGTGGGGCTCCCTCCCCACAGCTCCCCATGCAGACATGATTTTTCCTTCTACCTGATTTTGCTCCTGTGGAAATCACTTTTTTGTAGATCATCTAGTGTCCCCCTCTCCCACATTCTTCCTCACTTTGCCTTGTCCAGAATAATAAACAACCTCCCTTAGCTATATTTGGGAGAAATTAAGCCTGAATCTAGGTTATTTATTTTTTTTCCTGTGAAAAGGCTCTGCATTTAATGTGCCTCCCCACCAAGTCCACATCAAGTTGTGGGTCTGTCTCTTACACTCCTATTAATTCACTTAGCCGAACAATTCTTCTACAAAACCTTCTCTTTTTCTCCCGCTTGTCTCCTGCTACAGCAGGAAGACACGAGCAGCCAACCACCAAGCACCATTCCTTCCCAAGGTTTGACCACGGTGTCTGCTGCCATGAACTCCCAAAAACTTGGGGATAAAATTTTAAGAGTCTTTCATCTGTGTATTTTTTTTTTTGAGAGCTAATACTTCCTTCAGGTTCTCAAAAGTCCATGAAATCATGTTGCTCCTCCCCACCACATACACCTCTCTCCCTCCTGCCCCTTCACTGAATTCAAATGCTCTGAGATTTGCAGTTTACAAAAACATGTTTTGACTCCACCCTTGGACTGGAAGCACTGTCATCCCATTTCACTGAAGAGGTTGAGGCAAGGAGCGGCAGGACTTGCACAAGGTCACAGCTAATTAAGTAAAACAGCGAGATTGAACCTGATGCTACTTCCCAATCTGGCACTCTTTGGGGAGCTCTCACCCAAGCCCTCAACCACCCCACCTGTTGGTGGATTCTCTACCTCACCCCAGAGTAGATAAGATATTCAGGGCCCCTGCGTTCCCTGTCCCAGAGCCCCCAAAGAGTCAGTTCCCCTATATTCCCGGCCCTTCGGGGCTGTGGCTGCGGCTGCGCAGGCCTGGGGGCTGGAGGTTCCAGCCCATCGCGTGGAGTTACCCTGGGGACAAGAGCATCCAGGGGGTCAGGGGTTAACTCAGGAGGTCGTGCAGGTGTGGGGTGGGGTGGGCGCCCCCCCCCACGAAGAATAGGGAAGAGAAGGTCATCACCCCGCCGGTAGCGCCCCCGTCAGGTGCTCGAAGCCCCCGCTCTGGAGGGAGAGCAAGAGAAACAAGTGGGAGGGGGAGGTCGTCTGTCTTGGGCGCGGGGGGAGGGGGGCTTAGGCTCGGGACCTCTGGATTTAGCCAAGACAAATATGGAGAGGTAAGGTCTGCGCGCCCCCTACAGTGGCGGGGGGGCGGCAGGTGCGGGCATAGGTGGCCAAAGCCCCGCGCCTGGGGAGCAGGTGCACACCAGCCTCCAGCAGGGGGGCAGCCTGGACCCAGGGAATATAACGGGGGGGGGCATCCAGCAGGAGCAGGTGAGAGCCGGGTCCACCTGCCGGAAAGGGGAGAATGCTGGGGATGTGGGGGTCCCCTGGGGGAGAGGTGGGGACGGAAGGCTTAGACACCGCACCCCTGGGTAGGGAAGGAGACCCTCCACTGAGGCGCAGCCACCCTGCCCGGGTGGGTGGGGGTGGGGAGGAGAGCGCGGCTAGCGCTAAGGGCGCCTAAGGGCGCACCGGGTGGGTCGGGGAGGTGGGCCTCGGGGTCTGGCCCTGGGAGGGCGAGGGGCGCGCCGCGCCTACCCGCGTCCTCGTCGTCGAAGGAGTTCATGCACGGGAAGTAGATGGCGAGCGCCTCGAAGGAGGCGGACAGGCTGAGGCGGCTCTGCGAGCGCTCCATGCCCGCGCCGGCCCCGGGCGCCTCGGCCGCGGCGGCGGCGGCGGGCGGCTTGGGCAGCTTGGCCGCCCCATTCTTGACGCGGAGTACGGCGCGCGGCGTGGTGGCGGCGGCCCGGGGCCAGGCCGGGGCTCCGCGGCGGGGCAGGCGGGTGCGGCGGGGCCGGCGGGCCGGGAGCTGCGGGCGCGGAGGCTGAAGCGCACGGTGCTCGCGGCGGCTGCGGCGGCGGCGGCGGCAGTGGCGGCAGAGGCGGCTGTGGCGGCGCAGCGCGCTCTGGCCCGCGGCGCCCCCCGCCGGCCGCGCAGGGCGGGCTCCGAGCCGCCGCAGCAGCCAATCGGCGCCACCCGGGGAGGGGGTGCCGCGCCAGGGCGGGGGCGCGGGGGCGCGGGGGGGCGCGGGGCGGGGGAGCGGTCTGGGCTGCTCCACGCCCCCAGCCCGCAGGTGTGCGCACCCCGAGGGAGGGGGCCGCTCTCTGCTGGCTCCTGGGTGCTGCGACTGTACCCCCCACACCCTGCTCCGGGGCCCCCACATTCAGCCCTCAGACTCACGCTGTGTAGGCGGCCAGCCACCGACCCAGACAGGCCTCAGTCGAGGACACAAACAGACATGCACAGAGCCGCGGACACACGCGCCTCAGCACTCAGCCGCCAGATTCATAGGCACCTCTGGCAGATTCACCCAGAGCCAACAGGGAGAGATTGGTTGGACCGATGCACAGACCCCTTCAGGCAGACTCTGGACCCACAGTGGTAGTAGATACACCCACAGATGCCCTCAGCCCCACACCCAGAGACTCACAAAGGTAGATACACTCACGGACACACAGACTCGCACCCCGACACCCTGGGAAACCAGACAAGGCGACCCTCAGAACCCACACAAAGTCAGCAAGTTCGGGCGATTCACTCATGCCCCTGCACTGCTCACAGATAGCTTAGAATTAACCCATGCACACCGATACTCGCAGGCCCACACACAGAAACACCAGGCCCTCCCCTCGTTGACCCCCCTCGGTCTGATTCACACACAGATACACACAGGGGCACAGGCGCATACTGTTACTTCGTCAGACTCACACACAGTCACCCATCAGTGGGAAACATATGCTCACCCCGAGACACAGCCACACACACTTAATCACTCCCTGTGACAGATAAATTCTCATATGCAAACACGCTCAGTCTCATGCCCAGACACCAAGGCACACTGCACCCAGGTTCACACACAAACACTCTCGCACACACTGCCCTCCCCCATACACTACACACACACACACACACACACACACACACACACACACACACCCTGGGAGGGACATAATCACAGTCAGAAACCTAGTCTCCATTTCCTAACCTTGACCCAAGACCTAAGGTCCCTCCCAGTCTGGTACCAAGTGTCATTTCACTGCTGCTGCTCCCACAATCCCAGCTGGAGCATATCCTTTCTTCTGTGTGGCCAGAGCAAAGCCCCTCACCTCATAAATCTATTTCCTCAGCTGTCTGATAGGGAGAACAACTCACCAAGTTAGACAGTTGTGAGGATTAACGTGTGTACGTTTGCTTTTGTTGTAGAAGAAGAGAAGAGGCTGATAAGCAACTCTCATTAATTAGTATACATTCTGTAGGTCTAAGCAGGTTCAACTGGGTTGTTTGCATAATACCACACAAAATAAGATTGGGCCCAGAGGGTCTGGAGAACTCTGTTCCTAGGCCATTCAGGTTGTTGACATATTTGGTTTCTTGTGTTCTGTAGGACTGAGGCCCCTTTTTCCTTGCTGGACATTGACCTAGAATTGTTCTTGTCTCCAAGAAGCAGCTCTCTGGCTTCTGTACATGACCTCCTCCACCTTCACTGGCATCATCAGCATGTCAAACTGTTCTTATCTTTTGAGTCTCAGTAGCTTGGTGAGGCTCTTGGGCTTACTAGCCCCAGAAAACACTTTTATTTTAAAGGACTCCATTGATCAAGTCTGCCTGGATAATATCTCTTTCCTATATAATATGACATAACCACAGTAGGATAGTCCATCCATCCTCAAACAGGAGAGGATTATACCAGGAGGACAAGGATCTCTGGGGTTCTTCTTACAATTCTGCCTCCTACAACATGTAAAGCTCCTAGCACAGTGGTCTAGGAGATGGCTCAGTGGATAAAGCACTGAATTCTCAAGCATAATGTCCTGAGTTCAAGCCCCAGCAGCACATGTATCATGGTGATATCTGGTTCTTTCCCTCTCCTATCTTTCTCATTAATAAAAAATAAATAAATCTTAAAAAAAAAAAAAAAGCTACTAGCACAAACCTGGCACAGGTAGATGCTCCTGTTCCCTCTTCCTTCCCCAGAATCCAGACCTAGGCATGAAAGCAGTCTGATTTGATGGTAAGGGGCCCAGGAGATGATTCAGCAGTAGATCACTTGTCTTGCATATCAGACGCCCCCCCAAGACTGCATAAAAAGTAGAAAGATAAAACCAAACAAAATGAAGTAAGATGGAGCATGCTCTAGTTAGTCAGGCTCTCTCTCCTTCTCTCTCTCTCTCTCTCTTTCTTTCTTTCTGCCTCTCTCTCTCTCTTTCTTTCTATCTCTCTCTCTTTCATTTTCTCTCTCTAAGAAAATTATTTAAGGGGGCCATGTGGTGGTGCACCTATTTGAATGCACATATTACCATGCACAAGGACCCAAGTTTGGGCCTCCTCTCCCCATATTCAGAGGGGAAGCTTAACAAGTGGTGAAGCAGATCTGCAGGTGTCTTTCTCTTTCCCTCTTTATCTCCCCTTCCATCTCAATTTCTCTCTGTCCTATCAAATAAATTTCTGAATTCTTATGGTCTACTATTCCTGTCCTACCTCTAACCATACCCCTTGCTCACTCAGCTTCAGATCCACCATCCCAAACTTGCTGTTCCCTCTTCTTTAAGTACATTTTTCTCCAGTGTGGCTCCCTCTCACAATGTTCTGTTCCAGTGTCCAATGTTCTGTTCCACTTCTCTGTCTTCCCTGATTTTTAAGTAGCAATACCCTTCCTGAAATGCCAAATTCCCCTTGCCCTGCTTTAGTTTCCCCTTTAGCCCTAATACTATCTATCATATTTCACATATACATATGTTATGCACATTTTTTTCTTGCATGTTTGCTATGGTCTCACACTTTGCCCTCCCCAGAGCCTAAAAGAAAGCATACTGGCAAAAGTCAAATGCACAGGAAATACTTGTTGATTGGATGAATACCACTTTTATAGGCCAAGAACTGAATCTTACAAAGGGGAAGTTATTTCTGTGAGGTCATGGTGAGTGGGGAGTGAGACTGGCGGCTGAAGGCACCTAAATCCTAGAATCAGTGCCTTGAGCATGAATGGTGTGTTCTAAAAATTAGTTTGATAGTAGGAGATGCTTAAGTGGTAATGAATCAAGAAGAAGGAATCATGGGGAATCAGAGACAGAGTTCTTGGTTTATGGCTGCTGCCACCCCCATCAGATGAAGAAGGGTAGATTGCTCATTGGGCTTAAGTCAAGGTTTTGCCTACCAAAGACTTAAATACCTGTCCTTATTTTAGCTGTGTGACCTCGGGCAAATCCACTCAGAGCTCCTAAGAAAATAAGTGTGATTGGGAGGCAGGTGGGCGGCACACATGGTTGAGCACACATGTTACAACATACAAGGACCTGGGTTCAAGCCTCCTGTCCCAACCTGCAGGGGGAAAAGCTTCACTAGTGGTGAAGCAGTGCGGTCTGTCTCTGTCTCTTTCCTTCTCTACCTCCCCTTCCCTCTCAAATTCTCTCTGTCTCTATCAAATAAACAAATAAATAAAATATAGAAGCCTAAAGCAAGTGTGGTTAACACTCTCTTTGGAAAGTCCTCATGAGGATTAGATGCATGTACAGTGCCTGACATGTAGTACGTACTTAATCAATACATTCATCACATCAAATAATGAAGTGCCCACTATGCACAAGTCATTGTACCTGGATCTAAGAATATATAGATGAATAAACCAGACCTGGTCTCTGACTTCATAGAGTTAGTAGTCTAGCAATAAGTAACAATGCCGATAATTGTTTAATTGCAACACTGTATGATAGTTTCATTATAATAGCTCGTTAAAATTGTGAGAAGTGTCATAAAAGGATAGTACACATGTGCACCTGTAAGTATTTGGGAGGAATATAGGAAGGCTTCCGTGGGGAGGTGCCCTTTAAGTTGTAAGTCATACCTGCTATGTGCATGATACTATTCTTGTTTCCTAAGGGCATATAAAAAAATAAAATAAAGGGAGTCGGGCTGTAGCGCAGCGGGTTAAGCGCAGGTGGCGCAAAGCACAAGGACCGGCATAAGGATCCCGGTTCGAACCCCGGCTCCCCACCTGCAGGGGAGTCGCTTCACAGGCGGTGAAGCAGGTCTGCAGGTGTCTATCTTTCTCTCCTCCTTTCTGTCTTCCCCTCCTCTCTCCATTTCTCTCTGTCCTATCCAACAACAACAACAACAATAATAACTACAACAATAAAACAACAAGGGCAACAAAAGGGAATAAATAAATAAAATAAATATTAAAAAATAAAATAAAATAAAGTCACCGCTCTCTTGTTTGCATTTTAAAGTAATACCTGAGGCTGTGGATTGCTCTGAAGGGTGGGAGGAGGGAAGAGGTTGGAGTAAATAGCAGAGGTATACCTTTCTTCTCTTCATATAAGTCCTGATTTGTGTCAAGAAAATAAAAATCTTTTTTATTTTTTCTGCCAGGGCTTCTCACCAGCAAGATTCCTCTGCCTTTCACAATCTCTCTCTCTCTCTCTCTCTCTCTCTCTCTCTCTCTCCCTCCCTCCCCAGGGGGGAAAAGAGAGACAGAGAGGAGATAAGAGACACCACATATTGCTCCACTGCTGGTGAAGCTTCCCATTTGCATGGTGCTCTCATGTGATATCAGGGGGCTCAAACCTAGGTCTTCATACAGAGTAACATATGCACTCTAGTGGGTGAGCCTCAAAGACACCAATTGTTTTGTTTTGACTCCAGGTTTATCTCTAGGGCTCAGTGCCAGGTCTATGAATTCACCACAGACCTGCTTCACCATCATGATCATTGCCCCTATATAGGTGGGGAGCAGGGGATCAAACCTGGGTCCTTGCACATGGTAATGTGTGTATTCAACTGGGTACACCACCACCTGGCCCCCTATACCGATTGTTTTTGAAATGAGAACTATGAAGTCCTGTGAGAAAGAATGCTTTGGGTAGAAAGTCGAAGCAGAGGATGTGGGGGACTGTGTTCTGAGGCCTGAGAACTGAGTGGTAGGGACTTTGGCGGGTAACAGCAGAGCCAGGCCTGAACACAGGGAGGAGCAGAAAATGAGAAAATGAGAAAGTGACAGAGATAGCTGGAGAAGGATCCAGAAACAGATAGATAGTGTTCTAGGGGATTGTGCAGCAAGTAGAGGGGTGGACTTGTATGCATGAGTTTGACCCCTAGAACCACTTAGGCTAGAACTCTGCTCTGGTTGTCTCTGTGTTTCTCTTATTAATAATATATAAGGGCTCTGGTGATAGCATTATGGCCATGCCAAAAGACTCTCATGCCTAAGGCACCAAAGGTCCCAGGTTCAATTCCCAGCACCACCATAAACCAAAGCTGAGCAGTAATCTGGTAAAAAATTAATAGTAAATAAATATGATTATAATAATAGATGGTTAAATAAATCCTTTTTTAAAAAAGGAGAGAGACTGTTGAGAGTATAATGGGGAAGGAAAAGCAGGGACATAGGCACCAAGTTTTGTAGCATCTAGAGGAAACAGCACTGGTGAATGGAACCCCTCCATGCACTGAGCCTCTGAGCTGAAGCACTGAAGAAATAGGTCCTATATTTCACAGATTTAGCAAGACCCAGGTGAGTACCTTTTCCCTAGAGAAGATGAGAAATACCTGAAATATAGTCAAACTTGATGGAGCCCCTTTGCTATTTTGTCAGAAAAAGAGATAAAGACTGCTTCTGTCCATTCAGCTGTGTGTGTGTGTGTGTGTGTGTGTGTGTGTGTGTCCTTAATATATGTACATGTCTCTAAATAGATGTGAATTTCTGCACATCTATATCCTTGGCTGTTTATGACCTCGTCTCTGAGCATGTCCTTGCCAGATATGTGTCCTTGAATTCTGAATGTCTAGTTGAGTTGTAGATGGTCTCTGCATGGCTGATGTGTGTATGAGAGAGAGACAGAGACAAAAGAGGTGCTGGTTCATTCTCTGTGCATATCACCTGTGTATCCTGATCCTTGTCTGTTCTGTATCTGCTCATGTAACTGTGTGTTGTATCTTCTATTGATAGAATGTCCTTTCTTGTCCTTCTCTGTGACTGCCTTGCCTCTGAGTGCATGAATGTGTATCTGTGTTTGTGAGTGTGTATGTACCTGTGCATGTGTGTTTGTTTGTAACTGGGGTGCATTGTTTACATTTGTGTATCATTGTAAGATTTTTATCCTTGCTTATATATCTTTGTGTGTTTCTGCATATTTATCAGTGTGGATTTGTCCTTGACTGTGTGTGAATGGCATTATGCATGAACTTCCATGTAGACTGGTAATGTGAAAGAGGAATATGTATTTTCCTGCATTAATATTTGCCTTTAAGTGGCTAATATTAGCTCTGGCAGAGAGAGAGATCGTGTGATAGTGAATTAACTCCAAGTCCCCTAACCAGCTACCTAGCCATTAATTTATTCTTCCATTTGCCCACTCATTCATACATCTCTATTGCAGACTCTTACTACCAATACTTATGTAGTCATCATTGTTGGACTAATTATTAAATTACAGTGTCTCAATTACCTCATGCATATATTGGGAATAATAAACCTTTTAGGATTGAAAGAAGGGAATTTAAATTAGATGTTGCACATAAAACAGCATGTTGAGGGAGCCAGCCAGTAGCACACCTGGTAGAGTACAAGCATTACCATGCACAGGGACCTGTTGATCAAGCCACTAGTCCCTCCCTGCAGAAGGGAAGAAGCTTCATAAGCAATGAAGCAATGCTGCAGGTATCTCTTTCTCTCTCCCTATCTCCCCTTATTTCTCAATTTATCTTTGTCTCTCTCTCTCTCTATATATATATATATAAAGCATGGAGGCCAGGCAGTGGTGCACTGGGTACACATAGTACAAAAAAGTACAAGGACCCTCCCAGGGATCCTGGTTTGAGCCCCTCGATCCCCGCCTACAAGGAGGTTACTTCATAAGCAATGAAGCAGGTCTTCAGGAGTCTATCTTTCTCCCTCTCTATCTTACCTCCCTTCTCCATTTCTCTCTGTCCTGTCCAATAAAAATCGGAAAAAGTGACCACCAGGAGCAGTGGATTCATAGTACCAGCACCGAGCCTCAGTAATAACCCTGGAAGCAAAACAAACAAACAAACAAACAACAACAACAACAAACATGTTGCCTAACACATAGTAAATGCTTACTATATTGACTACCATCATTGTTGTAGTTGGTATATTTCAGCAAATTCTCATCAGCACTTTACTAAGTACCACTTCCAAACTAGCAGCTGATGAGGACCAGAGGCAGAGACCATTGTTTCTGTTACCACTTCCTTGTGCAACCATAGCATTGTTAGACCTCTCTTGTTGTGGAAATTCTGAGTGCACCTGCACTTCATAATCTTCAAAGAGCTATGTGAAGTTACGTAACAAGCTGGGGGACATCCCCAAACCTCAGAACAGTAGTCTGGAGTCACCTGTAAGGGTAGGCAGGTCTGGGACAAGACCAGATCCTTTTGCCACTTCCAGAGTTAGTCCACTGCCTCCTGCAGTTTTCTCCCTACCACTTCTAGTGTCTGTTCTCTTTCTGGAAAAGGCAGGGAATTAGTGTGGGTGGGTAGAAGGGTAAGGGTAAAGGGATACACTTTTACTTCTCCATAGAGAGCATCTTCACATAGTTCGTATTTAGCAATGGGCCTTGAGGGACCTTAGGGTTAAAAGCCATGAACAAAGGAGAAAACAAATCAGCTGGCAGAAGTGATTTCTGCCATGGTGAATAATAACACTGACTAAGAAACTCAGAAAGGAGGAAAAGGGTAGAAAGACAGACTAGAAATGAGAACAGGATATAATAACGAGAAACAGGAAGTGAAATAAAGAAGTAAAAACAAGAGTGAGAGGGAGATAGTTGGAGGTTGGAAGACAGAGAATAAAGTCAGGCTAAAGCAGACTGATTTGAGTTGTCATAAAGGGCTACCACTCTTCTTGAGAGTTATCCTCAACCAACACACACACACACACACACACACACACACACACACACACACACCCCAGAGGCAGAATGGAAGGAGGTGGCATGGGGAGAAGGCAGGGAATTGAAAGCCAGAACATGTCTTAAAACACCTCCTGTGTCACCGTAGACAAAGCTAATAACATTCTATTGGGTCTCAGTCTCCTAACTTGGAAAATCAGCCTGAAGAAGTCATTTAGTGACTTCAAGGTTAAGTGGGATATGGGAGACTTTTGGAAATAAATGGGACAATTTGGATTTGAACCTTTGGAACTAGACAAGCTGCTTTTATAGTCAGTGTGGAAAAATAATCACCTAAAAATTGTCAGGAAAATGTGGAGCTTAGGAATGTAGAAAAGAATAATAACGAGTGATAACTGAGTCCTTTCAGATAGTAAAAAGTATGAAATAATAATAAGTTAATTGAAGGCTCAAAAAAGGTGAATTACCGTGACATATAAAGAGTTAATAGAAAACAATATTAAAAGTACCTAAAACCTGGAAGCAAACCAGGTGCCCGACAACAGATGAATGGCTGATAAAGCTGTGGTATATTTACACAATGGAATACTACACAACTATTAAGAACAACGAACCCACCTTCTCTGACCCATATTGGATGGAGTTAGAAGGAATTATGTTAAGTGTGATAAATCAGAAAGACAAAGACAAGGAGTATGGGATGATCCCACTAGTAAACAGAAGTTGAGAAAGAAGAACAGAAAGAAAAACTGAAAGCAGAATATGACTGAGTCTGGAGTAGGACACCAAAATAAAAATCTCTGGGTAGATGATCAGCTTCACTGGGTGGGGGGGGGGGCACACACAGAGCTTTGGTGGTGGGAATACTGTTCATATACACTCCTATTAACTTATAGTCTCCTAAATTACTACTTAATTAATATGAGAGAGGGAAAATAGATCAAATGTCTCAAACTTTTTTATACATAGACCATAGCTCTGAGTATATGTTCCTTCAGTCTGAGCACTTAAAACTTCAAAGTGGTACTCAAATTGAATTTTAACAGAGGGCTCAAATTGTTAATTCATTTCTAATAATGACATTCTTTGAAATATTAAATCTTCTAAAAACTTAGACCAGGGAGAACAGAAGCAACTGGTGTTACTTTATAAGATATAGCTATATGTAAATAGCATAAAAGGACTTAAATTATGGTAATGTCTTGTAATCCTAACAATGGTATTTTCAAAGTTAACCCACTTGCCAAATAATTTGGTTATAGCAATAACCATTTATTGCCTTCTTAAACCCTAAGACAACAGGAACCTTCCCCTTACTCTATAAAGCCCATATTTCTTCCAGACCTAGAACCTCTAGGGTGGGGCTCATTTTCCCATATGCTTCACTCAAGTCATACCAACTGATACTGCATCTGCTGACCCCAACCTAAGCAATGCAATCAGTACCACCTTGGCATGTTTCACTTCAGACCGTGTCCAGAGACATCAGGCATGGAATGTCAACCCTTCAGCTTCATTACTCTAGTGAGACCTTTCCTAGCTCATAGGACTCCTTGATTCCATTTTGGGTGGTGCTCTTCTTAACAAAACCTCAAACCTAGATATAGAACAGGGCCCATGAGATAAGGTTGATGTACACATGTATCCACAAGTTGGAGGGAAATACATACCTTAAAGCAAAAGTGCACAGTAGTTTTCAGAGTCAATAAATGATGCAAGCAAGTAGAAAGACCCAAAAAGCTTAAAGTACCTAGTGAAATAGTTTCTCTTAGACCTAAATACCCTCCTCACCTACCTCCTATTACACTTCCCTCAGTCACTCCAAAGCTAACCTTGTCAGACAAAGTAAGGACTTTTGTAAAGCTGAATAAGGGCAAGAGACTGGCATACCTTAATGATGACTCTTTAGTCACTACCAGGCCACCCCATTACCTGGGGCCCTAGTGAGGGAGTCCTGGGATTCCCACACTCTAACAGATCCCTCTCACCACTGTCACTGGTCATCTCCATCAGGAACAACATAATGGGCCCCTTTGTAAGCCCCTATAGGACCTTGCCCTCAATGTGGATCAACAATGGTAGGGAATGGTCCATTCTCCGAAGGGAGGTTGGACAACATATTCTACTTACCATCTGAGGAAAATGGGTCCTAAAATTAGTGCAGCCTGGAATGTCCCTAGCTGTGACCACAAAATGCAAGCTCAGACCTACAAGGATGCAAAGGTTACATAGGCCCCTGTGCTGAACATGGGCCCCAGATCAAACTGATGGGGTTTACAGTAAACAATATTTATACCCTTTTCCCCATATTTGGGAGCTACTCTCTCCCCTGTTCCAGCTTTCTATCCCTTTTCCCAACTATTACACCATCTCCATCTCCTGTATATTAGATATCAGGCTCAGACAAAAACAAATAAAGTCATGGTCCCTTGGACTATACCTAAAATAGACCTACTAGCTTTTTCCAAAGTGAAAACCCCAAATCTCATCTACAATCTCTTGCCTTTAGGTTCATGATTAGTCAACAATTTGTTCTGCTTCATATCTTTACTCTTTTTCAACCACCAGGTTCTAGATGGCTACCAAGATGCCAACTGGACTTCCCTGGGCAGATGACCCCACCAAAGTGTCCTGGAGCCTCACCTTCCCAGAGCCCTTCCCCACTTGGGAAAGAGAGAGGCAGGCTGGGAGTATGAATCAACCTGTCAACACCCATGTTCAGCAGGCAAGCAATTATAGAAGCCAGACCTTCAACCTTCTGCATCCCACAATGACCCTGGGTCCATACTCCCAGAGGGATAAAGAATAGGAAAGCTATCAGGAGAGGGGATGGGATACGGAGTTCTGGTTGTGGGAATTGTGTGGAAATGTACCCCTCTTATCCTATGTTCTTGTCAATATTTCCATTTTATAATAAAAATTATATATATATATATATATATATATATATATATATATACATCATGGCAAGGCCAGGTGGTGGCACATCCAGTTGAGTGCACAACTAACAATGTACAAAGACTGGCATTTAAGTCCCCAGTCCCCATTGGCAGGGGCAAGCTCCATGAGTGGTAAAATAGTGCAGTAGGTCAGTCTCTCTCTCTCTCTCCCTCTCTCCCTCCATATCTATCTCCCCTTTCCTCTCAATTTCTCTATCCAATAAATAAAAAAATATTTTAAAATAAAATAAAAAATGACTTATTAAAAAGGAAAGATGGAGGTGCATCTGATAGAACACACATATTACAGTGCTCCAGGGCTTGGGTTCTAGCCCCCTAGCCCCTCCCTGCAGGGAAGGGCACTGAAATTTGCTACAGGTGTCTCTCTATACGTATCTATCTTCCCTGCCCCTCTCAATTCCCTTCTTTCTCTCTCTCTCTCTCTATATATATATATATGTGTGTGTGTGTGTGTGTGTGTGTGTGTGTGTGTGTGTGTGTGTGTATACATCCTAAATAAATAAATTTCTTAGAAAGTCATGATTCCACTAAGGAATGGTGAAAGAACTGATAGTTCACAGAAAAATACAAGTGACACATGAGTAGCAGAATATTAATCAGTATCTCACACAATTAAGGAACTGTCAATTAAAATGAAAGCGAGCCATCATTTTCTACCCACTAGTTTAACCAAGAAGAAATTGCTTCACAATAAATTGTAGGGAGAGAGATCAGGGAAATAAACACAGTCACACATTGTTGGTGGGAGTATATATTAATTGATGGATGCTCTTTGGAGATTAATTTGTTAGTATCTATCAAAATATTTAAATCCACAAACTATTTGACTTAGCAAGTTACCACTTAACTCAGTAATTTTACTTCTACAGATTTATTCTAGACACATTCATACAAGCACACATATAGAATATATTTGTCTCAGTGCCATTTCTATTATCAAGAGATTGAAAACAAGTTAAAAGTTCATCAGATAAACTATGATGTATGTATCCATACAAGGGGCTGAGAGTGTGGTTTTAAAAAAAAATGATGCGGGGTCCGGCAGTAGAGCAGCGGGTTGAGCACACATGACAAAGCACAAGGACCCAAGGACTGGTGTAAGGATCCTAGTTGGAGCCCCCAGCTCCCCACCTGCAAAGGGGTCACTTCATAGGCGGTGAAGCAGGTCTGCAGGTGTTTATCTTTCTCTCCCCCTCTCTGACTCCCCTCCTCTCTTGATTTCTCTCTGCCCTATCCAACAACAACAACAGCAATTACAACAACAATAATAACAACAACAAGGTCAACAAAATGGGAAAAATGGCCTCCAGGAGCAGTGGATTCATAGTGCAGGCACCAAGCCCCAGCAATAACCCTGGAGGCAAAAAAAAAAAAGTTTAAAAAAATTGTTAGACTGGAAAAATAGCTCACTTGGATAGTGTGTTACTCTGCCATATGTGCAACACAGGTTTAACCTGGCCCCCACTGAATTGAAGGAATCTTGGATGTTTGATGTCTTGTTTCCTCTCTACATTTCTGTCTCTATCTGGAAAAAATAAAGTCAATCTGGAACAATGAACCTTCGATGATGACCAAAATATATATATATATATTAAGTAGGGCCAAAGGAATAGCTCATAAGGCAGAGGACCTACCTTGCCATGCATATGGCCCAGGTTCAAGTCCTGGTTCCGAATGAAAGTGCCTTGACATTAGGTATGTGTTGTATGCTTTATATTGGGTTCTAGTTCTCCCCCGCCAAGAGAATTAGATCAGTCCTGCTAATTTCGCGGGCCCGCTTAGCCCCGCCCCAAGGAACCCCGAGAGAGAGGTCCAGAGTTACAGAGTTAGAGAGAGTGCTTGCGCCGCTGCAAAGAGACAGCAGAGTTCTGTTTGGTGATTAGTTTGTCTTAGTTTATGAATCGTTGTTCCTGAATAAAGGAATACAGCTTCCCTGCCCAGCCGTTGTCTCCGCGTCTCTGTTACCCGCCTGGCAAGAGCCTACGAATTTTAACAACAGGTACGGGGGCAACTCTGGAGCTGTGATCTCTCTCTCTCTCTCTCTCTCTCTCTCTCTCTTTCTGTGTGTGTGTGTGTGTGTCTGTCTGTCTGTCTGTCTGTCTCTGTCTCTCTCTCTCTTCTATTTTCTATTAGCTAAGACTAAGAGAAACTGAGAGAGATTGGGGAAATAGAGAGAGGGAGAGGGGCTGGGTGGTAGCACACCTGGTTGAGCTTACATGTTACAGTACTCAGGACTTGGGTTCAAACCCCCGGCCCCCACTTGCAAGTGGAAATCTTTGAGAGTGGTGGATGAAGCAGAGCTTCAAGTGTTTCTCTCTGTCTCTCTTTCTATCACCCCCTTCCCTCTCAATTTCAGGCTGTCTCTATCCAATAAATAAATAAATATCTTTAAAAGAGAGAGAGAGAGAGAAAGAGAGAGAGAGAGAGAAAGATAGACAACTGCAGGCCTAAAGCAGACCCCTTGCAGGTGATGAGTAGGGCCTCAAACCAGGTCCTTGTGCTTGGTAATATGTGGACTTAACAAGGTGTGTTACCACCTGGTCCCCAGTTGTTTTGTCTCTCCATCTTTCTCTGTCTCACTGAGTAAAAAATGGGTCAGAGTGGTGAGATGGAATATGCACAAAATGCCTGACTTATCAATCAATCAATAAGTACACCCACATGCACTTATATCTTAGACATAAAAGTAAATGAAAAAAACAAACTCTGAGCAGTATGTATACATTACAAGCCCATATTAATATGCATATATATACATATGCATATATGTGTGCATATATATTTACATGCATATATTTATACACATTTTAGAAGTGATGTATATAAGAAGTTATCAGTGATTCTTCCCCCTGGTAAATTAAGACAGAAAACTTTCAGGGGGAGTCAGGTGGTAGCGCAGCGGATTAAGCGCACGGCTCCCCACCTGCAGGGGAGTCACTTCACAAGTGGTGAAGCAGGTCTGCAGGTGTCTTTCTCTCCCTCTCTCTATCTTCCCCTTCTCTCTCCATTTCTCTTTGTCTTATCCAACAATGACTACATCAATAACAACAACAATAATAACTACAACAACAATAAAAAAAAAGACAACAAGGGCAACAAAAGGGAAAATAAGTAAAAATTAGAAAAAAAAAAACAAGAAAACTTTCAGGTAGGAGTTTGTGTCTTACTTTATGCAATTCTATGATGTGAGTTTTTTCTTGCCATGAATATTTATCATTTTGGTGATTTCATTTTTGTTTGTTTTGTTTGTTCAGATATTATCTACTTCTTTGTGAGCAGCAACAGGAGAACTGGACTAAATAAAGAGAATCAGTGCCATTCTCTGTACCTTGATGCATATTTTCCTACACTATTTGAACTACTTCTTTCCCCAACCACAGCAACCAAAGGAAATACTTTAGGGGTATGCTATATTCAGAATAATAATTGATTTTATATTTGCCTCAATTTTGATAGGAACTTGATCATGGCTTATACAGACCTTCTCAACCACAACCAGTCCTAGCTCTCCTGTTGAATGGATCATATGCCTTCACCACATTTTAATGATCCTGCTATAACTTTCTTCTACCTCAGTATGTCCTTGCTTCCTGCCATCTTTTAAACTAGCACCTCCCAACTCTCTATGGAAATGTGCAAGTATTCACTTCTCTTTACTTGTCTGGATTCAGAAAAGTAGGTATCTCACTACCTTTTTTTTCCCTGGGGTTGGAGAGATAGCTTAGTGAGTAGGGTGTGTTCCCTGTCATGCACTTGGCCCAGGATTGAACCCCAACAACACATGGAGGTGCCATTGGTACTGAAAGAAGTTCTGGAGGTTAGCTATCTCTCCCTTCTGCTGTCTCTTTCTCTGTCTCTCTATCTGAATGAATAAGCTTCCCAGGAACTTGGGGTCTAGGCACTACCCAGAAAAATAAATAAACAATAAAAGTTTTTATTCCAGGGGGCTGGGCAATAGCGCAGCAGTTTAAGTGCACATGGCACAAAGCAAAAGGACCAGAGTAAGGATCCCAGTTCAAGCCCCCAGCTTCCCATCCGCAGGGGGTTTGCTTCACAAGCAGTGAAGTGAAGCAGGTCTACAGGTGTCTAAATAGATAAATAAATAAATAAAGTAATAAGTTTTTATTCCAGGGTTAGGGAGGCAGTTCAGTGGGTAGAGCATGTGCCTTGCATGCATGAGCCCTAGGTTTTATCCTTGGTGCCACAATACAAGAAGCAGACGGAGACTAACAGAATATTGCAAATATCAGAGCAGTGCTCTGCTCTGTGCTGCTCTCTCTCACACACATACAAAAACACTGAAAAATTGCTCTGTAAGTTCTTACGCAAATGGAGTTGTTGTTTTTGGAGTTTGTTTTCTAACAGAGCACTGCTTAGCTATGGTTTATGCTAGTACTAGGGATTAAGCCTGGGACTTTTGGTGCCTCATGCATGAAAGTTTTTTTTAATTTTTATTTTATAATATAAAAAAAGAAAATCTTTTGGTGCCAAATAATATGGGACAGGATGCCAAATAAATTATACTACAGAGGTTGGCTCTGATTTCACTTCCATGTACAACTGTCCCCACTGAGAAGTAACAGATATTCCATCACCCCCTTCTATCTTCACCCACATACACACATTTCAACAGCTACCAATCTGCTTTCTCATACATGTATGTAAAGCATTGTAGGCGTCAGAGTTCATTCACTTGGATCAGAGTAATATTGACTTTGTAGGATGAATTGGAAAGTATTCTCATCTTCTCTGCAGAAAGTGTTTCTTTAGGATGAATATTATTTTCTGCTTAGACGTTTGATAGAATTTAATAGCTTAGCCAGCTAGATCTGAACAAGAAGAGCAGTCTACAGAGAATTAGGGTTGAGGCAAGTTTTCAACCTAAAATTAATTTTATGTATAAATGTAATAATTTAAAGATATTTAAGAAATATAATGTATATTAATTATTTCAGTTGCCATAACAAAATACCATACACTGGTATCTTAAACAACAGTAATTCATTTACTTCTCACCATTCTGAAGACCTGGAAGTCCAAGATCAATGTGCCGAGCTCACAGTTCCTAGTGGGTTCTCTTCCTGACTAATAGGCAACCACCTTCTCGCTGTGTCCTCACATGACTTTTTCTTGGTGCTTGTCTGTAAAAAGAGATCTCTCTTCTTTCTATGTTTGGTTATCACTAGGGCTTTGCCTTTCTGGGTTGACTTTGTCAGATAGAGACAGAGAAGGATGAAAGATACTACCTTCAACTGGACTCAAATATGGGTCCTACACATAATAAAGAAGGTGCACTCCTCTCTCCACCCCAAGTTGCCACAGCTTAACGCCGCTTCCGGCCTCCATGGCCTGAAGGAGGGAAAACCATTTTTAATAAAGGTGCACTATTTAAGTGAGCTATTTTACTGAACCATCTCTTTCCATTTTTGTAAAGCCACAAATACCAGTGGGTTAGGGCCCCACTTTCATGGTCTCATTTAACCTTAACTACCATCTTTTAAAGGTCCTACCCCAAATTATAGTTACACTAAGAGTCAAAGCTTCAATACAGGAACTTCACAGGATACAAATTAGTACATAGAATTGGTCTATGTCCAGATCTCATGAGATAGGACATATGTACACATGTATCCACAAATTAGGGCAAAATATATACCTTAAAGCAAAAGTGCACAATAATTTGCAGTGAGTCAACAAATGAAGCAAGCAAGTAGAAAGACCCAAAAAGACACCTTGAAGTACCTAATGAAATAATCCCTATTTAGACCTAGATATCCTCCTCACCTACTTCCTATTACACTTCCCTCAGTCACTCCAAAGCTAACCTTGTCAGACAAAGTAAGGACTACAAAAGCTGAATAAGGGCAAGAGACTGGCATACTTTAATGATGACTCTTTAGTCACTGTCAGGCCACCCCATCAGCTGGGGCCCTAATCGGGGAGTCCTGGGATTCCCACACAGACATGATGAACCTAGACCTCGAATAAATCCCTTTCTCCATTATCGCTGGTCATCTCCATCAGGAACAACATAATGGGCCCCTTTGTGCCCCCATAGGACCTTGCCCTCAATGTGGATCAACAATGGTAGAGAATGTTTCATCCTCTGAGGGGGTTGGATAACATACTCTATCTACCACCTGAAGAAGATGGGTCCTGAAATTGGTGTAACTTGGAATGTTCCTACTGATGACCACAGAATGCAAGTTCAGATCTACAGGGATGTAGAGGTTGTATAGGCTTCTGTGCTGAATATGGGACCCAGATCAAACTGATGAGATTTATACTCAACAATATTTATACACTTTTCCAATATTAGGGAGCTATTCTCTCCCCTGATCCAGCTTTCTAACCCTTTTTCCAGCCATGACATCATCTCTCCAGACAACAACTTGGGTCCATATCAGATGTCAGGCTCAGGCAAAAACTAATAAAGTCATGGGCCCTTTGGGATATCCCTAAAATAGACCCACTAGCTATTTCCAAAATGGAGATCCCAAATCTTCATCTGCAGTATTCCAGCCTTTAGGTGCATGGGTAATCAACAACTTTTTTTAAAATCAACAATTTGTTTGGCTTTATATGTTAACTCTTTTTCAGCCACCAGGTTCCAGATGCTAACATGATGCCAACCGGACTTCCTTGGGCAGATGATCCCACCAATGTGTCCTGGAGCTCTGCTTCCCCAGAGCCCTGCCCCACTAGGGAAAGAGAGAGACAGGCTGGGAGTAGGGATCAAACTGCCAATGCCCATGTTCAGTGGAGAAGCAGTTATAGAAGCCAGACTTCCCACCTTCTGCACCCCATAATGACCCTGGATCCATACTCCCACAGGGTTAAAGAATAGGAAAGCTATCAGGGGAAAGGATGGGATACAGAGTTCTGAGGGTGGGAACTGTGTGGAGTTGTATCCCTCTTACCCTATGTTTTTTGTCAGTGTTTCCTTCTTATAAATTTAAAAAATGAATTGCTCTGGGAGTCTGGCGGTGATGCAGTGGGTTAAGTGCACGTGGCGCAAAGCACAAAGACTTTCGTAAGGATCCCGGTTTGAGCCCCTGGCTCTCCACCTGCAAGGGAGTCTCTTCACAAGCAGTGAAGAAGGTATGCAGGTGTCTGTCTTTCTCTCCCCCTCTCTATCTTCCCCTCCTTTCTCCATTTCTCTCTGTCCTATCCAACAATAATGACATCAATAATCACAACAATGTTAAACAACAAGGGCAACAAAAGGTAAAATAAATAAATATTAAAAAAAAGAATAGGTCTATGTAAAATAAATGTCCTAAAAATAATTAGCTTACTGATATTCTTGTAGAAACATCACTCAGTCCATGCTATGTAAGATTTACAGCAACACAGAAACTACCTTCTCAGCCAATACTCCAGCCCTTAGAGGTAGTTTAGTCTTACTTCTCTCATTATAGATTTATTTTCCATGCTCTTACTGTTTATTATCTAATTTTGTTTCCTTTTCTTGCAGTGATGTGTGAGACATATCCATAGTGTTGCACATATTTCTAATTCATTCCCTTTAATCATTGTTCAGTACTCCATTATATGAGTAAACCACAATTATCCATATAACTTTATGCATATTTGAGTAGCTTCCACTTTTATAAGTCTTATGAATGAGTTATGATATGAGCCACTGCTATTGCTATTTTGTATACTTCTGGTGAATATATACACTCATCTCTCTACACATGTGCCTTCAGCTTAAATTGCTGGTTTGGGGGAAGGGATGTGGTTCAGTGATAGAGCACACCCTTTCCATGTGTGGGGTCCAGGGCTTGATTCCTGGTAACTCATAAAAAGCAAAGACAAAAAACACATAGAACATCACAAAATGATGGGGCTGTCCTCTGCTTTCTCTTACAACCTTTAACAAAATGTTGGGACTATCAAAATAGCTCACCTGCATAGTATGCTTGCCTTGCTATGAGCCATCCCCAGGTTTGAGCACCACCCTCACTGCAGTGGGAAAAGCTTCAGGGTGTTGGACTCTTTCCCTCTCTGTCTCAGTCTCTATACGTCCCTTTCTCTTTGAAAAAATCAGCTCATAATGATGAAACTTTAACGATAACTGAAAAATAATTGATAAATTATAATATAGCATAGTCATATTTTATAGGCACTTCTAGAACATTTCCAAAGTACATGGTTACACCAGTTTACAGTCTTTACCAGCAATATATGAGAGATGTTTTATTTAAAAAAATCCAGTTGCTTTAGACCCATATCAACACTGCATATTTAATCTATTAGGGAGTGGGCAGTGGTGCAGTTGGTCAAGTACACATGTTACCAAGAACAAGTCCCAGGTTCAAGTGCCCTGTCCCCCACCTGCATGGGAGAAGCTTCAGGAATGGTGAAGCAGTGCTACTGGTTTCTCTCTCCTCTCTTTCTTCCTCAATCCCCTCTCTTTTCATCACTCTCCTTATCTCTCCCTTCCTTCTCTTCTTTTTCTAATTTTTATTTATTTATTATTAGATAGAGACAGAAATTGAGAGCAGAGTGGAAGATAGTGAATGAGAGGCAGAGAGAAACCTGCAGCCCTGCTTCACCACTTGTGAAGCTTTCCCCCTGCAGGTGGAGACCAGGGGCTTGAACCTGGATCTTTGTGCACTGCAATGTGTGTGCTTAACCAGGTGTGCTACCACCTGACACCTCCCCTTCACTCTCAATCTTTCTCTGTCTCTACCTAATAAAATAAATAAATATATTTTTTAAGTTTTTTTAAATTAGTCATTTAGAATTTTAGTTAATCTGATATATCTCTTCAATGATTTTAGTTTTCATATTATATGATCTTAAATTGTTTTAAACTTAAGGTTTATTTTTTCCACACAAATATCCAATTGAACTAATACTATTTATTGAAATAACCATCCTTTCCCTATTGTGGCCCCCATGTAATTATCAAAGGACAAAAGAAGATACACTGTATATTTATGGACTTTAATAAGTATATATATTTTTTGCCACCAGAGTTATTGATGGGGCTCAGTGCCTGAATGACTCTGTCTTTTTAAAATTTTTTTTTATTATCTTTATTCATTGGATAGAAACAGCCAGAAATCAAGAGGGAAGGAGATAGACAGAGAGACACCTGCAGCCCTGCTTCACCACTTGCAAAGCTTTCCCCCTGCAGGTGGGGGCCAGGGGCTTGAACCCGGGTCCTTTCGCACTGTAACATGTCGCTCAACCAGGTGCACCACCACCCAGCCCTGACTCTGTCTTTTTTTTTTTAATCTGTCCTTATTTCATTGAAAGAAGGTGAAAGACAGAGTTAAAAGGGGAAAGGTAGCTTTTTCCAAAATAGAGACCCCAAATCTCATCTGCTGTATTCTTACCTTTAGGTTCCTGATTATTAAACAATTTGTTCTGCTTTATATCTTAATATTTTTCAGCCAACAAGTTGCAGATGCTACCAGGACACCAACCTGAGCAGACGACTTAACCAATGTGTCCTGAAAACCCCACTTCTCCAGAGCTCTGCCCCACTAGGGAAAGATAGAAACAGGCTAGGGGTATGGATCGACCTGCCAGTGCCCATGTCCAGCAGATAAGCAATTACAGAATCCAGATCCTCTACCTTCTGCACCTCATAGTGATCCAGGCTCCATACTCCCAGAGGGATAAAGAATAGGAAAGCTTCCAATGGAGAGGATAGGATGCAGAACCCTGGTGGTGGGAATTATACCCCTCTTATCCAATGGACTTATCAATCATTATTAAATCAATAAAAATAAAATAAAATAAATAAAATGGGAAAGAGAGAAAGAGAGAGAGAGAGAGAGAGACTGGCCGGTGGTGCACTGGGTTAAGTGCACATATTACAAAGCACAAGGATCCTGGTTCAAGACCCTAATTACCCACCTGCAGGGGGGTTGCTTTACAGGTGGTGAAGCAGGTCTGCAGGTATCTACCTTTTTCTCTCCCTCTCTATTTTCCCCAGACCTCTCAATTTCTCTCAGTCCTATCCAGTAAAGTGGAAAAAATGGCCAAGAGGAGCAGTGGATTCATAGCACAAGAACTGAGCCCCAACAATAACCCTGGTGGCTTATTGTTGAGAGAGAGAGACTTGTAGCACTACTCTACTAATGATGAACCTTCTCCCCTATAAGTGGGTACTGGAGGTTTTTTTTTTTTCTTTATTGGGGAATTAATGTTTTACATTTGACAGTAAATATAATAGTTTGTACATGCATAACATTTCCCAGTTTTCCATATAACAATACAACCCCCACTAGGTCCTCTGTCATCCTTCTTGGACCTGTATTCTCCCCACCCACCCACCCCAGAGTTTTTTACTTTGGTGCAATACACAAATTCCATTTCAGGTTCTACTTGTGTTTTCTCTTCTGATGTTGTTTTTCAACTTCTGCTTGAGAGTGAGATCATCCCATATTCATCCTTCTGTTTCTGACTTATTTCACTCAACATAATTTTTTCAAGGTCCATCCAAGATTGGCTGAAAATGGTGAAGTCACCATTTTTTATAGCTGAGTAGTAGTGTATATAGACCACAACTTGCTCAGCCACTCATCTGTTGTTGGACACCTGGGTTGCTTCCAGGTTTTGACTATTACAAATTGTGCTGCTAAGAACATATGTGTACACATATATTTTTGGATGGGTGTGTTGGGTTCCTTAGGATATATCCCCAGGAGAGGAATTGCAGGATCATAGGGTAGGTCCATTGCTAGCCTTCTGGGAGTTCTCCAGAGTTTTCTCCACAGAGGTTGGACCAATTGACATTCCCACCAGCAGTGCAGGAGGGTTCCTTTGACCCCACAACTTCTCCAGCATTTGTTACTGCTACCTTTTCTGATGTATGGCATTCTTACAGGAGTGAAGTGGTATCTCATTGTTGTCTTTATTTTCATTTCTCTGACAATCAGAGACTTGGAGCATTTTTTTTCATGTGTTTCTCTGCCTTTTAGATCTCTTCTGTGGTGAATATTCTGTCCATGTCCTTTCCCCATTTTTGGATGGGGTTATTTGCTTTCTTGTTGTTGAGTCTGGCAAGCTCTTTATATATTTTGGTTATTAAACAAAGAGACTCTCACAGCACCACCGCTAGGCCACCAAGGTATAGATCTCCTGAGTTTCCTAATTAGTTCTCTGTCCCCTGGTGTCAGCACAGGGCCTCCCTGCCGCTGCTCCAGATTCTGAGGGCAGTAGCAATGGAGACTCACAGTTGGATTTGGTGAGTCTTAGGGAAGTCCTCTCCTCCCTTCAGCAGTCTTTTGTTGGTAAAACAGACTGTAGGTGGTGCCTCAACCAGTAAACTGCTGGACTGTTACCAGCCACCCAATCTCTCCCTAGGCTCCTCTCTGTCCACGAGCCACATGTGTTTGCACTCACTTGGTGGGTTCCTGAAGTCATTCAAGTCCTGTCTTGTTGCAGTCCCAGGTGGTCTCCTTTGTATTCCTAGTTGACCCGGGAGAGGAGAGGAGAGAAACAGCTGCTGCTGCTCCGTAGCCCCACCTCCGGAAGTCTGGTACTGGAGGTTTTAACTGGGTCCTTATACATGGTAATGTGTGTGCTCTACTGGGTATGCCACAACAAGCCCTAAATAACTAACAGTTTGATAAACTTTTTTCCAGGAAAAAAAATGCAGAAAAAAATTCATTCACTTTTAAATGAAGACCAGATTTTTTTGTCACCTTTTATAAATTATTCACTATTACATGGCATATTTTATACCAAAAATATGCATAATTGTTCACCATTAGGGATGTCTCTATGTTGCCATGATTTAATCTTTCATTTCTTGTTGACAGGTAGAATCTAATTTGGAACATTATTAAAAAAATTTTGAAGGACAGGGAACATAGCATAATGGTTATGCTAAAAGATTTTAATGCCTGAGGCTTGAGATTCCAGGTTCAGACCCCATACCACAATAAGCCAAAGCTGAACAGTGCTCTGGTAAAAAACAACAACAATAATAATTATTATTATTATTATTTCAGGGCTGGGTGGTGGCACACCTAGTTGAGTGCACACGTTACAGTGTACAAAGACCCAGGTTCAAGCCCCTGGTCCCCACCTGCAGGCGGAAAGCTTTTTGAATGGTGAAGCAGTATTGCAGGTGTCTGTCTCTCTCCCTATCTACCACCCCTTCCCTTTCAATTTCTGGTGGTCTCTAATGAATAAGTAAATAAAGATAATTAAAAAAAAATTTTAAATAACAAAATTCTATGAAGATCATCTCTGTATATATCTCATTCAATGACTGACCTATTATCCCATAGAGATGATTTCAAAAATTAGCAATTTCTTTAAATTTTTATTCAGAATTTATTAATGAATTACAGAATTATAAGACTACAAGGGTATAATTTCACATCACACCCACCACCAAAATCCTGTGCCCTGCCCCCCAATATTAACCACCATAGTTCTTTCAGTGTGATGAAGGGATATTTTCATGTTACATATTAGCATTAAAAGTATGCTTTTAGAGCAAGGAAACTGCTTCTTTTTTAAATATTTTATTTATTTATTCCCTTTTGTTGCCCTTGTTGTTTTTTATTATTGTTGTTGTTGTTGACATCTTTGTTGTTGGATAGGACAGAGAGAAATGGAGGAGGGGAAGACAGAGATGGGGAGAGAAAGACAGACACCTGCAGACCTGCTTCACCGCCTGTGAAGCGACTCCCCTGCAGGTGGGGAGTCGGAGGCTTGAACCGGGATCCTTACGCATCATGCCAAGTGCACTTAACCCACTGTGCTACCACTCAACTCCTGGAAACTGTTTCTGTAAGACTTGTGAGAATAATGGTGGTAATCTTTGGGAGGTGGGAGGGTGGGGAAACAGAACTGTTGTGGTGGGTGCTGTGTGGAACTATACACTGTAATCTTACAGTCTTAGAATCTACTATTAATCACAAATAAATATTTTTTAAATAAAGTTTGATAAACATTTAATTTATTTTTCCTCCAGGATTATCACTGGGGTTCAGTGCCTGGATTACAAATCCACTGCTCCTGTGGCCATTTTTTTGATGTTTGTTTTTGGATAGGACAGAGAGAAATTGAGAGGGGAGGGGAAGTTAGGGAGAGACAAAGATAGACACTTGCAGACCTGCTTCACTGCTGTGGGGGGAGAAAGACAGACACCTGCAGACCTGCTTCATTGCTTGTGGGGAGCCAGCCAGGGGCTCCACCCGGGATCCTTGCACTTCATACTACATGATTTTAAGCCAGTGTGCCACCAACCCAGCACCCCAACATTTAAATTTTTAAAAGTATACCTCTGAAATATTTTCATGAAAATAACTGGAGAAAGGGTGTTCTGGGTAGAGGAAGCAGCAAGTACAACAGTTCTGCTGTGGGGGGTGATGGGGAGAAAGTGTATTGATGTTGAGGGAAGGAATGGAAAGAAGGCCAGTGTGACTGAGGTGGTGATGAAGAGGAAGGAGCTAAGATTTGGAGTGAGAGGAAGTTGGCTGAGGGGAAGCAGGAAGATAGGCCTTCTTGACTTGTGCAATATGGCTAAGTTATAGGGATGATTATCCTGTTTCTATTTCTTAAACAAGCTTGCTTTTATTTAGATGCATTTAATCCAGAGGAAAGCTTTGTATCTTGACTACAAATGAAGAGCCAGTATCACTTGCCATAAATAGAAGGTGATGGGATAAATATGGCAAAGCTGAAACAATTTAATAGATAGGACAACACTAAAAATCACTGAACTCATAGAGAGGCTTGAATCTGAAGTCAATCATCTGTTTACTAGAGGCCTGATTGGTGGTCTTAGAGAAGTGGTGAAACTTTAGCACCAAAGATTGTCCTCAGAATGCCTAGTATGACACTATCTAAAATCATCTTGTGTCCTGCTACCTCCTGAATTTCCTGAGACTAAAAAGTTTCTCAGGATGTACTTTCAATTCTGTAATTGGATAAATCAGGACAGTCATCCTACCAGCAGAGGCACCCACCCTGCACTTTATCCTCAGACTATCTGGCTTGAGACTGTCTTCTCTAGATTGCCTTTTGTCATGGGATGACTCTGAGATGACACTTCACTCCTGGACCCATCCACACACAACAGGGCATGAGGACCCTTGATTATGGGTCCTTCTGGATATGAGCATGACCTGTGATTTGCCTCCAATGAGTGAATGAGTATAATGAGTATAGTCTACATGATGGAATGATATCTCCATGACTAGATTGCACAAAAGGTGGTAACTTCCACATTAATATTCTCTCAGGGTTTTTCAACTTTCATGGTATGATAAAACAAGAAGTCATGTTGGGGAGAACCAAAGACAATCTCTGTCCAGTAGTCAAATAGGATCTAACATACTCAGTTCTGAAGCATAGGAAGAATAGACTGTTATAATGCAGTCTTTCCTAGAATCTTTCCCTCCTGTCCAAGCCCCCAAACTACAGTGTCTATAGTGTTCGTGAAAAGCCTTCTGTTCTATAGGACTTTGTACTTTTTAAAAAAATTGTAGTTGATAGGAGTGTATATTAGCACCCATTCTTGCCACCAAAGGTCTGTGTCCCTGACCCCACACACCTATAGTGAAGCTGAAAATCTACCCTCACCCTTCACCCAGTTTTTTACTTTGGCGCCATCCTCCAAACTCAGTCCAATTCTGCTTTGCATTTCCCTTTCTTTCACAACTTCTGTTGATGAGTGGAATCAGCCTATACTCATCTTTGTCTTCCTGACTTAGCTCACTTAACATAACTCCTTCAAGCTCCATCCAAGATGGGGGACACTAATCTTTTTTTGCTAACCTTTTTTTTTTTTCCTTTCCTCCTCCAGGGTTATTGCTGGGCTCGGTGCCTGCACCATGAATCCACTGCTCCTGGAGGCCATTTTTTCCCCCTTTTATTGCCCTTGTTGTAGCTTCGTTGTTATTATTATTATTGCCCTTGTTGATGCAATTCGTTGTTGGATAGGACAGAGAGAAATGGAGAGAGGAGGGGAAGACAGAGAAGGGGAGAGAAAGATAGACACCTGCAGACCTGCTTCACCGCCTGTGAAGCGACTCCCCTGCAGGTGGGGAGCCGGGGGCTCGAACCGGGATCCTTACGCCGGTCCCTGCGCTTTGCGCCACATGCGCTTAACCCACTGCGCCACCGCCCGACCCCCCGCTAACCTTTTTTTGCCTATGTCCTCATGCCTGGCCCTGATAGCTTTGTGATTCATTGTCTCATTTCACCCTAGTTCCTTTCACTTGACTAATCATCTGGATAGCCTTCTCAGCATGCAAATCCAAATAAGTGAATTTAATTATGCAAATAACTATTGCACATTTCAAGAAATGTAAGGGAACAATGAAAATAAATACAAAGGGGGAGTTGGGCGGTTAAGTGCACGTGGTGCAAAGCACAAGGACCGGCATAAGGATCCAACAGTTCGAGCCCCCGGCTCCCCACCTGCAGGGGAGTCGCTTCACAAGCAGTAAAGCAAGTCTGCAAGTGTCTATCTTTCTCTCCCCCTCTCTGTCTTCCCCATCTTTCTCAATTTCTCTCTGTCCTATCCAACAACAACATCAATAGCAACAATAATAACAATAACAAGGGCAACAAAAGGGAATAAATAAATGCAAAGGATAAATGGAAAATCACTTTCAGTCACACCATTCATTCAGAGATATCCACTTTACTTTTAAGAAAGATTTATTTATTTTAATGAGAGAGATCAAAACAATGCCTCGTTTTAGCTGATAGTGGTGCTGGAAATTGAACCTGGGACTTGAGGCTCCGGCATACTAACACTGTGCTCTAAGAAGTTGAGTAATTTTCTCTGGATCAAGAGATATTCTCTTTAAAGCTGGTGTGTTATCTTCATTTTCCCTCCTTCAACCATAAGGCTTATAAATGCATTTTTAATGCTAGCATACTGTAAGTAGTTACATGGCCTATGTTTTTGCTTTTTCCCCACTAGACTTCCTTCATAGCAGTAAATATACCTCTAACTCACTAATTTAAATTATTTAATAATATTTTGTATTGCTTGGATAATCCCTACTGATTTTTGCTCTCATGTGGAAAAATACTCTGGGAGGTGGCACAATAGACATGCAAGCATGAGGTCTGCTGAAATTTGATCCCTAGCACCACATATGCCAAGGTTGATGCTCTGGTCTGTTTCTCACTCTTCATCTCTCCCTTTCTCTCTATTGTGAAATAAATAGAATTGATTTTAAAAATAAGAAAAAGACTCCCAGAGGAGGAGAAATGTTAGGGGAAGATGACCAGAGGGCTCAGGGCTGGGTAGTGTCACTCCTGGCTGAGCACACATATTACAATGCACAAGGGCCTGGGTTTGAGCCCCCACCCCAGTCCCCACCTGTGGGGGGGAAGCTTTGCAAGTGGTGAAACAGGACTGCAGGTGTCTCTCTTCCGCTCTATCCCCCTCCCCTCTCGATTTCTGACTATCTCTATCAAATAGATAAAGGTAAAAACATTTTTTTAAAAAAGGGAGTCAGGCGGTAGCACAGCGGGTTAAATGCACGTGGTGCAAAGCACAAGGACTGGCATAAGGATCCGGGTTCCAGGCCCGGGCTCCCCACCTGCAGGGGAGTGGCTTCACAAGCTGTTAAACAGCTCTGCAGGTGTCTTTCTCTCCCCTTCTCTGTCTTCCCCTCCTCTCTCCATTTCTCTCTGTCCTATCCAACAACAACGACATCAATAACAACAATAATTACTACAACAATAAAACAAGGTCAACAAAAGGGAATAAATATAAATGCATTTTTAATGCTAGCATACTGTAAGTAGTTACATGGCCTATGTTTTTGCTTTTTCCCCACTAGACTTCCTTCATAGCAGTAAATATACCTCTAACTCACTAATTTAAATTATTTAATAATATTTTGTATTGCTTGGATAAATATTCCCTTTTGTTGACCTTGTTTTATTGTTGTAGTAATTATTGTTGATATATTTACATATATATATATATGTAATAATTGTAATTATTGTTGATATATATACATATATATATATATATATATAGCCAGAGGGCTCTGAACTCCAATTCCATCAGGACCGGGAGAGAGAAGGGGGGTGGGGTGGGGAGGAAGGACACTCAGAAGTAGTAGATGTGACTTGGAAAAGAAGAGAAGGCAGGATCATATAAAAAAATGCTTGGAAGTCGGGCGGTAGCGCAGCGGGTTAAGTGCACGTGGCGCAAAGTGCAAGGACCGGCTCAAGGATCCTGGTTCTGGCCCCAGGCTCCCCACCTGCAGGGGAATTGCTTCACAGGCAGTGAAGCAGGTCTGCAGGTGTCATTCTCTCCCTCTCTCTGTCTCTGTCTGTCTTCCCCTCCTCTCTCCATTTCTCTCTGTCCTATCCAATAATGATGACATCAATAACAACAACAACAATAATAACTACAACATTAAAACAACAGGGGCAACAAAAGGGAATAAATAAATATTTTTTAATTTATATATAAATTTATATATAAAATAAATATATTTATGTATTTATATATTTTATATAGTTACATAAATTATAGTCAACCCATATTTGTGATCTTGGGAGAAATACTGCAGTTTCCAGTGGAGGGAATAGGGGATACAAAATGGTGGTGGAGATAGTGGTGGGAACGGTGTGGAATTATACCACTGTTATCTTATAATTTTTTAAATTAATATTAAATTACTAATTTTAAAAAAGGCAAAAGAAGAAGGAGGAAGAAGATTAGAAGAGGAAAATGAAGAGGGAGAAGAGAAAGGCAGCAGCTGAAGATATAGCTCAATGTTAGAGCACAAAATTGGCATACCCTAGGCCCCAGAGGACCCAGCATTAATCTCCAGGATATAAGCAGTGCTCTTGTGTCTCTTTCTAGCTGTCATAAAAATAAATAAATCTTAGAATAAAATAAATGCAATTAAAAAATACTATTTGGGGTTGGGTGGTGGTGCATGTACCTGGTTAAGTGCACACATTACAGTGTGCAAAGACCAGGGTTCAAGCCCTCCATCCCCACCTGCAGGGGGAAAGCTTCACGAGTAGTGAAACAGGGCTGCAGGTGTCTCTCTGCCTCTCCCTCTCTATCTTCCCCTCCCCTCTCATTTATCTCTTTCTCTATCCAGTAATAAATAATGCTTTAAAAATATATATACTCTTTGAGTTTAGTTGCTTGAACACATACAAGGTGACTTCACTAGAAGCAGAACTGCTGGGTCAAAAGGATACATAATTTTAAGCTTTTAATAAATATTGGCAAATCTCTGCTAACAATATGGTGCTACTCTTCACTCTCTCCAGAAGCAGATGACATTATTTCACATTTTCTAAAACTGGTTATTCTCTTCGGATTTCTCTAGTTGCTGTTCACTATCATAATCTCATGATTTCACAGCTCCCACACCCCACCACCACCAAACACCCACTCTGATGCACCAAATGTGAGCACTTAGACAAGCCACTCTCAAAACCTTCGTTTACATATGTGTGTATCCACAAACAATACGCTTTTCAAAAATGGCATTTTTAAAACCTCAGGTAGATTCTACTGTGTTATATATATTTTATGACAGTGCCCCCTTTTTGATCTGTGTTGGTTTGTGTGACTATTCTTTTGAATTTTTGTCTTCATTTTTAAAATCCACTTTCAAACCAACATGACTGGCTGCATATCATAAACAAAGCTGGGATGAAAATCTATGCAGAAGTGGGAGTGATGGGCATTTGCAGTGTCTTGAAATTTTTTTTTTACTATGACCCACAATTAGAAATACCTTTTATAATATAATTTGAAGGAAGCCCCCTCCAGGCACACAAGGAAAATTAATTTTCATGAAATAGCACATACCCTTATTACAAAAAAAAAATCAGGCTGACTGATGTATTTTATTCAATTTAATTAAACTTCCCTATTTCAATGCTGATCACAACTTACTAAGCTGTTCTTATGACACGTTAGTGGATAATGGTCCACCGTTTTAAAATAATGGGTTGCAATATATTTGTTTCATTAGATTCTTTGAAGTTATTCTTCAGAGTGACTTCACTAATTCACAAGGCAATAGGCTCTCATTTCCCTACATCTTATCCAGCACTTGATACTATCTTTTCACCAGACTGAGGAATGTAAGACAGTAGATCAGTGTTGTTTTAACTTTTCTTTCCATGACTACAACTGAGCTTCTCTTAATAAGTTTATTTACTCCTTGAGCTCCCTCAGAGAGAGTGTGACTATTTTTCTATTGGGTTGCCAGGTTCTTCTTACTGATTTACTACTATGTGTCTTCTTAATTCAGATTTTAATCTTTTATTAATTGTTGTTTTAAATATGCTACAAATATCTTTTCCCAATCTGTTATTCATTAGTTTTGACTGTGGTGATATTTTTTGAAAGAAATACATTGTTGTATTTTATGATTTGGACTTTTTGTATCTTATTTAAGAAATGCTTCTTGATTGACCAGATGGCTCACCTGTGGTGTCTCTCTTCTCTCTATCTCTCCCTCTCTCCTCTCTCTCTTTCTCTCCCTAAAAAAATGAATTGGGCTGGGGAGATAGCATAATAGTTATGTGAAAGACTTTCATGCTTGAGGCTCTGAGGTCCCAGGTTCAATCCCCAGTACCACCATAAACCACAGCTGAGCTGTGCTCTGGTCTCTCTATCTCTGTATCTCTCTTTCATTAAAAAATAAATAATACAATATTTTAAATAAATTAAAAAATAGTCCAGTGTGGTACCACACAGGTATGAAGTCCCTATAACACATTAAAAAAGAAGAAGAAGAAGAAGAAGAAAGAAGAAAGCTGCTTGAGCAGCTTGGGAAAGTGGTACAGTGGTAGAGAGCAGGACTTAAAAGCTTGGGGTCCCACATTCAAGGCTGAGCACCATATTCATATTTGTCAGAGTGGTGCTCTGGTTCTCTCACTATTGAAATATTTTATTGTTCAGGTATTTGGGAAAGGATATGTGATTTGGACTGTCAGACTGCCTTTTAGGCTAGATACATCTGCTTAACTGCAGGACTCTAGTTTCATCAGGCCAATTATGAAAATGTGGGGCCAGAGCTGAATTGCCTGTTGCTCCAGAGAATCTTCCTTCTCATACATCTTTCTTTTAAACAAATATTGAGCCAACATGTAGCTATGGGGTAGGGAAATGGCAGTGACTTATTACTTGCTCTAGGTATCTGCACATCTCAAACCAACAAGGTGTAGGGGAAAGGATGGTTAGATAGAATGGAGTTTTGGCAAGCATCATAGAAGAAGCTCAAACCTAGAGCAAGCAGAAAATCAAGAACCAATATGAGTGCTTGTAGAAAGGAAACAAAAGGGGGTCGGGCGGTGGCGCAGTGGGTTAAGCTCATGTGGCGCAAAGCGCAGGGACCGGCGTAAGGATCCTGGTTCGAGCCCCCAGCTCCCCACCTGCAGGGGAGTCGCTTCACAGGCGGTGAAGCAGGTCTGCAGGTGTCTATCTTTCTCTCCCCTTCTCTTTCTTCCCCTCCTCTCTCCATTTCTCTCTGTCCTATCCAAGCAACGAATTGCGTCAACAAGGGCAATAATAATAACCACAACGAAGCTACAACAAGGGCAACAAAAGGGGGAAAAGAAATGGCCTCCAGGAGCGGTGGATTCATGGTGCAGGCACCGAGCCCAGCAATAACCCTGGAGGAGTTAAAAAAAAAAAAAAAAAGAAAGGAAACAAAAGCTAAAACTCTCATAGAGGAACTGTGGTCCATACCACCGGTGGACCAATTATTGAAGCTCCAACACATGTCCCAACAGAAGGGGGAAAAAGGCAAAAGACATGACCAGGTTAAAAAAATAATAATAAATAAATAAAACACTAAAAAAATTCAGCCTTCCTAGAAAGCAAAATGGGACTTACCTTCCCCTATCTGACTGACAAGGTTTCTTTTTTTTCCTTCTTGTCCTCTCTCTCTCTTCCCTATGATGACACTCACTGTGGAGAGAGAGTTCTGAAAGGGTGCTCACATGCACAGCTGGTAGTTCTGTGAATTGGCACAGCTTATCGGGAGGGCAATTTGGCAGGCTGTATTAAAAACCCCAAAGACAAGCACTCTTTCTGATCCAGCAATTCTACTTCTAGGAATTTTTCCTAAGGAAATAATTGGAAGTGAGCACAAAGATGAATAATAGCAGCTTAACATTTACTGGGTGTTCACTCTGTGCCAGGCAATATGCTAAGTACTGTACAATTAACTAATTTAGCCCTTGTAACAACATTAGGATGAGTATTATCCTGGCCAATTTGAGGTGGGGAAACTGAGACTCAGAGGAGTGTTGTAAGTTGGACAAGTCCAAGCCACTGCTAGCAGGTTAGGGCTCACACTTTGATCTCTTCAACTCTAAAACCCAAACTCGAAGTACCTTGTAATGCTATTCTATGGGAAGATGTGTGCAAAAAGGATGTCCCACACAAGTGTTGAGAATAGCAAACAGAAGTCACTTAAATGTTAATGTTAAATGTGCAAGAGCTGAAGAATAAATACATCATGTCAAATGATGCACAGCCATTAAAATGAGTTTAAATAAAAGGGCATGTGGGGGCTGGGCAGTGGCACACCCAATTAAGCAAACATATCACCATGCTCAAGGATGAAAGTTCAAGCCCCCACTCTACCTGCAGGGGGCATGCTTCATGAATGGTGAAACAGATCTACAGGTGTCTTTCTCCCTCTCTAGTTCCCCTTCCCCTCCCAATTTATCTCTGTCCTGTCAAATAAAATAGAAAAAAATGTTCATCAGGAGCAGTGGATTCATAATGCTGACACCAAGCCCCAGTGATAATCCTGATAGGAAAAAAAGAAAAAACGGGCATGCAAACACATCAATGATAACTTTTAAACATGATGTACTCAGTTGAGTGCACCGATTATCATGTATAAGAACACAGATTCAAGCCTACAGTTATCACTTATAAGGGAGAAGCTTCATAAGTGACAAAGCAGGTCTGTACATATCTTTCTCTTCCCTGTCTTTCTCCTTCCCTTCTCAATTTCTCTCTGTCCTATTAAATAAAAAAATAAATATTTAAAAAGTGCAGTAAAATAAATATTCGTTTAAATGCTCTTTGTTGAAAGTACCAAGACAAGTGTGATTTCACTTATCTGGATTGACTTTTTATTTTATATGTAGAGAAAGAGAGAGAGAGAGAGACAGAGAGAGAGAGAGAGAGAGAGGAGCTCTGAAACATCCCCTGCCATGTCACCTTCCATATATCACTGGCATTCCAGGATAAATGCACCATGAGGCACACACCTAATCAGGTGGGCTGTCTTCCTGCCCCATCCCCATTGCAAAGTAAATATGTGCATCTTTATAAAGTTCAAAAACAAAAAAGACTAAACTATAGTGATCATGGGATTGTTAATTGGAAGGCTATTAGAGTGCTAAAATGTCCTATAGCTCAGTTGGGTCATATTGGTGTACCCCTGTGTAAAAATTAATCCAATTGTACAGTTAAAATGTATGTGCTTCATGGGACTACCCAGTTCTTTTTCAGATGACACTCTCCAACAATGTTACAGACTCTAGATAGAGGCCTAGGGGACTGGGTACATGTCCTGTATCCATAAGTTAGGGGCAATAAAATAACTCAAAATAGAAGTGCTTAATAGTCCTCTATGATTAGACTCAGACATAATAAAGTCAGCAGTCTAATAGAATGGCCTAAAGAAAGTACCATAAATTGTCTAGTCAAAGGGGCCAGGCGGTAGCACAGCGGGCTAAGCGCACATGGCACAAAGTGCAAGGACCAGCATAAGAATTTCGGTTCGAACCCCCGGCTCTCCACCTGCAAGGGGGTTGCTTCACAGGAGGCAGTGAAGCAGGTCTGCAGGTGTCTATCTTTCTCTTCCCCTCTCTGTCTTCCCTTCCTCTCTCCATTTCTCTCTGTCCTATCCAAGAACAATGAAAGCAATAACAACAATAATAACAACAACAATAAACAACAAGGGCAACAAAAAGGGAAAAAATAGCCTCCAGGAGCAGTGGATTCATAGTGCAGGCACTGAGCCCCAGTGACAACCCTGGAGGGGAAAAAATTGTATAGTCAAATATTTATTACTTAGGCCTAGACACCCTCCTCTCTAATCCCCTACTTCACATCCCTCTATCACTCAATCTACTCAACTAACAAAAGATATATCTCCTAATCTCTCCTGACAGCATCAGCATTATTGTCACTATTGATAATCATTATTTTCATTATTGATAATGTTTAGAAGAAAATAGGTATACAATTATCCAAGAGATATACTGGCAAAATATATATATATATATGTCAACTAAAGGTCATCTATGACAACCTTTATTAGAACCATCAAACAAGTAAATGCAATAAAACTCAAGGCTAACTTGGGAACCACTAAAATCCTAGTTTTCTTTCCTTTCCAACTTGAGACCAGATCCCATAGGCCAATTTGGATCCAACAAATGACACTCAGTGCTTTAACAACTGGGAGAAAATCCACACTTGTCAAATAAAAAAGGGGACTACAAAAGCTGGAAAAGGGCAAGAGACTGGCTCACTTAATAGTGGCCTCTTTGCTCACTACCAGGCCATCCCATCACCTGGGACCCAAGGTTTAATAGATATCCTTGAAAATCCAGCTAAGATAAAATTGATGGGGTTTATAGTCAACAATATTTATACCCCTTTTCCATATTTGGGAGCTATTCTCTTCCCAGATCCAGCTTTCTGGTCCTTTTTCAAGCCATGACATCATCGCCCCAGACAATACCTTGGATCCACATGCATATCAAATTTCAGGCTCAGGGAAAAAAAAAAACTAATATAGTATGGGCCCTTTGGAATATAACTAAAATAGACCTACTATCTATTTATAAAACAGAGACACCCTAACTCTTCATCTGCACTATTCCAGCCTTTAGGTTCATGATTAATCAACAACTTGTTTAGCTTTGTATGTTAACTCTCTTTTCAGCCACCAGTTTCCAGATGCTAGCATGATGCCAACCAGATTTCCCTGGACAGACAACCCCACCAGTGTGTCCTGGAGCCCCGCTTCCCCAGAGCCCCACCCTGCTAGGGAAAGAAAGAGAAAGGCTGGGAGTATGGATTCACCTGTCAACGTCCATGTTCAGTGGAGAAGCAATTACAGAAGCTAGACCTTCCACTTTCTGCACCCCATAATGTCCCTTGGTCCATACTCCCAGAGGGATAAAGAATAGGGATGCTATCAGAGGAGGGGATGGGATACAGAGTTCTGATGGTGAGAATTGTGTGGAGTTGTACCCCTCTTATCCTATGGTTTTGTCAATGTTTCCTTTTTATAAATAAAAAAGAAAATAAAAAATCTATAGCACACAAGAAAAATAAAACAATACAATAATTGTTTTAAATCCCAGGAGAGGAAAAAAAGGAAAGACATTCAGAAATATTAAGAGGTGTATGCATGACTTAAAATGAATGAGAAGGCAGGATCATAGATAAAAAATGGGTTATATACATATAGTTATAGAAATAATAGTCAACCCATATCTGTGACCTTGGGAGAACCACTATAATTTCCAGTAGAGGAAATGGGAACACAGAATTCTGGTGGTGGGATTCATGTGGACTTGTTCTCCTGTCATTTTGTAAATCACTAATAAAAAAAAAATGGATGTGTTTATGTAAGTTTATATAAGTTATATCACACTAAAGAAGGAGGAGGAGGAGGAGAAGAAGAAGGAGGAGGAGGAGAAGGAGGAGAAGGAGAAGGAGAAGAAAAGAAGAAGTAAATGCTTAGAAAGTCTTGGATGAAAAAAAAACAGAAAAAATGTTGCCAGTGACTGTTGCTAGATGTAATTTTCATTTTATTCACTATACTATTCTGTATTTTCCTCCTCTTATTTTTTTATACAGTAAGCCTATGGTATATTTATAATTAGGAAAAATAAATACTGCCAAGTTCATATTGGAGGGATGTGGGAGAGAACAACCTGCAAGTCCAGATCTATAACTCTGAGCTGTTCAAAAATTTCCAGTTCTGAGGACTGGGGAGATAGCGTACCAGTGACACAGAAAGAATTTCATGCCTGAAGCTCCAAAAGGCCCAGTTCCCCAGCAACACCATAATCCAGAGTTGATCGGTGCTCTGGTTTAAACAAACATGTCCAGTTCTGGGCACACATCTGAGTCTGGTCTTGCAGACAGGATACCAGGGTTTCAAGGACAGAGAGAGGATGGAGGAAGGAAGCCCAGTGCCCAAACCTGCTGGGAGGCACAGAGGGGCCTCTCATTGGGACTAAAATCTCCTCCCATAGGCAGCATCCCTCCCTCTTTAAAATCCAGTGGGTTGGCGGGGCAGACTGATGCTCTGACTCCGAAGTGGGAGTGCAGCACCCGCACAGTCACTGCAACAACTCATTCTGTTCCGATTGATACCTAGTTCACCAGTGCTGACATCAACCCCATAGGGATCCTGATGACTCCCAATCACAAGCCTTTCCCAGTGGCTGTTCTTTTAAAGGAACAGCTTCTGTCTGGGTACTGGTGCTGGATTGGGGCAACCTTAACAGATTCCAAGCTAGTTTACCCTAGTTTATCCTAGTTTACCCCATGGCAAAATCCTTCAAACTAACAGGCATATCAAAGTAAAAAAATATTGTTTAAAAGAAGCTGTAGAAAAAAAAAAATTTTAAGCTGTAATACGAAAAAACTACTTTTGAATATTATATATGCTTAAAGATGGAAAGATAACTGTAAGAATTACTAAGCCTTCTTTCCTTCCTTACTAAAGAGTATTAATTTTATTGAGGTCATAAAAACAAATCTAAGGGCAAAAGATAGCATTATGTTTATGCAAGACTTTCCTTCCTGAGCCTCTGAGATCTCAAGTTCAATTCTCTTCCTTCACACCGTCACCATCATAAGCCAGAGGTGGCACAAAAAAAAAAACACGAAAGAAAGAAAAGAAGAAGGGAAGGGAAGGGGAGGAAAGGGAAGGAAAGGAAAGGAAAGGAAAGGAAAGGAAAGGAAAGGAAAGGAAAGGAAAGGAAAGGAAAGGAAAGGGAAGGGAAGGGAAGGGAAGGGAAGGGAAGGGAAGGGAAGGGAAGGGAAGGGGAGGAAAGGAAAGGAAAGGAAAGGAAAGGAAAGGAAAGGAAAGGAAAGGAAAGGAAAGGAAAGGAAAGGAAAGGAAAGGAAAGGAAAGGAAAGGAAAGGAAAGGAAAGGGAGACAGAAAGGAAGATAGGGTCAATTTCTTTAAAATCATGTTTCTTAGGTCCCCATTACAACTTGTGTGACTTACAACATAGTTTTGGTCAGCAAGATAAATAGTAGGAATAAGTGAGAAGTTCTTGTTCACACCTAGAGCCATCTTCTTTATCCTTAGTAGGACAAGAACATAATAGCTAGAGCTGGAGCAACTGTTTTGAAATCCTGAGGGGGTAAAAAACATAAAAATTACAGAGATGCCAATTCTGACAAGTTTGAGGCACTGAACCAGTGACAACTGTCTAACTTTTCACTACCTATTTATTTAAGCTATTGTCTTTGTAGGTTTCCTGTGATGACTAAAAGCAGTCATTAACTGATTCACCCAACAATGTTAGAAAGAGATGATAAAAAAAATATCAGTGCCAATGTTTCACTGCAGTTAGTCACCATCTAACCTTGGAATATATAGCTACAAATGACAATTTTTTCCAGAAGTTTCTTTTAAGAACTTATTTTTATTTATTTATTTTTGGTGGACAAAAGTTATCTAAAGTTTGGATATAACTCTGGTGGTGGGTCCAATGTAGAACTATACCCTGTAATCTTACAATCTTGTCACTCACTACTAATAACAAATGAAAAATGGCAAAATAAATTTAAGGAAGGAGGAAGAGAGGAAGAAATGACATGCTTTTCTCAGTATTATCAGGTCAGGTGTGAATGACACCAACATGATTTATTGTTGATGTTAACCTTGATCATTTGACTGTTTTACTTTCTTCTTGGTACTTTTCCATATACTTGGTTTCTGTAATGAGTATGTAAGAACAGTGATCTAGAAGGCCTTTAGAAACCAAAAAACTTCACAAAATTGAGGGTTAAATTTTTTATTTGAAAGACAGAATTGATGTTCAACACTTGGTCAGAAGAGGGAAGAGGTGATAAGTATAGCTGCAACATCAATGTTTAATTGGTCTGGAGATGAGCCAGGGTGACAGTGAAAGATAGAAATGACTTTGGGATTTATATAACTGATGGATAACAGAGAACTAGGGCCTCATCTGTATATTATAAATATATTTCCCTTTATTCTGGGGGTAAGAATGGAAGCCTAATTAAAGAGAATATAACCAGAAGAGCTAATTCTACCAAAAAAGAGAGTGGGTATAGGAACGAACATTGATTAAACACCATCCCAGTTTCATGTGCTTTACCTTATTCACTTTATCTCCACAAATCCGCTGTCTAACTGTGACCACCACCTTCCATTTTATAGATGGGGGAATTGAGACTCAGAAAAGTGAAGTGACTTGCCTAAAGCCATTGCTAATTAACCACTGAATATCTAGTTAACCATCAAATATAGGGAGGCACAGGAAAGCTTCTGTTTGAATCTAGAGCTCTGTGATATCAAACCTTTTTCTCCTACACTTCACAACACATGCTGCCCAGGAAGATCTGTGGGCCTGTGAGAACAAAAACCTCAATCAGGATGAAAGATAATGAGCTTGATGGCTATTCCTATTCATAAGATTGTTTGTGTTCTTCTTTTTTAAAGTTATTCATTTATCAGTGTTGGAGAGAGAAGCACAGTCTCATTCTGGTACATGTGATGTTAGTGATTGAACCTAAGATTTAATGATTTTAAGTCCAAAATTTTAGCCATTGTACCACCTCACAGGACACTGTTGTGTTCTTCACAGTCTCTCTGTCTTCTGTAATCACAGAGTCATCTGGCATGAACCCTGAGGGTCAGGGTATCAATAGCCATTGAAGCCTTGGACACTTTCCCTCGGCAATTAGTTTGGGCAGGACAGCCTTCTCCTAGGTCTTCCTCAGCAGGATGTCTGGTACAGAAAGAAACAGAAAAAATGGGAGAAGAGAAAGGGGAAGAGAGGAGGATAGAGAGAGGTAGAGAACTACTTAATTTTAGATTCCAGAGTCTTCTAGTCAGCCCCTAAGTTCATTCTATTTTGCCTTTATGGAGAATGGACCAGAGTCAGTGAATAACTTTCCATTCATTAAAACTGGTGCAAGTTTGTTTTCTGCAATATAAAATCAAAATGATGAGCACTTTCTGTTTACTCTTAATTTCTACTTTTTCATAACATCACCATGCCTATGGTTTTTTTCCTATCAAGGACCCCAGATCTGCTTGACAGACTCTGGAGGCAGAAAGAAATCCAGTTTCTTCATCAGCAAGCCATGTACCCTTGGGCGAAGATTCTTCTTCTTCCCTGAGCTTGTTCAATCTGATAAATGGAGGCAATAATACTTCTGCAAAAGTGATTATAATAATTACACAATGACACATGCAAGGTGTTTAGTACAACACAAAATTCACCAAACATCCAATAAATGGTAACTCTGATTATTGTTGTCACTTAACTCTCCTCACTAATTGATCAGAATTTATTGATTTCCTAGTAGCATGACACATCTGTTGGCCTCCATCATTTTTTTTCTCACCAGGCTGCATAATTCATAGACCATTGGTAGTCTGTGCATAAGTCTCCCCATGACTAGAAGTCTATTTCATTTGGCCCCTTCCATTAGAATTTAGTAGAATTTTTTATCAGAATTCCAACAAAAAGTTTAGAATTTTGTGTCTGACCTTGCCAGATGGTATCCTGGTAAACATTTAATAGCCTTCACTCCCAGACAAGTAAACAACAACAAAAATGTCTTCTGCCAATATCTATGGGTAATAAAATACTCCCACCATGGCTAATTTTCATGCTGATAATGTGATGGCACTGAACTCAATGTTGGGAAGAATGAGTGTAATTAATTGGTTTCCTCGAGTCTAATCTGACCAAATGCCAATGTAACACTGCCTGTGCAGGTAGAATTGTTCCCCAAAAGAGGCATGGACAGGAAAAGCATTACAACTTTTTAATAAGGATTTTTCTTATTTTTTTAACTTTATTTATTTATTGGATAGAGACATCCAGAAATCAAGAGGAGAAGGGGTGAAAGAGAAGGAGAGAAACAGAGAGGCACCTGCAGATCTGCTTCACCATTCACAGAGCTCTTTCCCCATGCAGATGGGGACAGGGGGCTCAAACCTGGGTCCTTGGGCATTGTAACATGTGCGCTCAACCAGGTGTGCCACCATCCAGCACGAGCCACATAACTTCTCAAAGATTTACTTACTTATTGAGAAAGAGAACCACAGCATCACTCTGATACATGTTATCCTGACATTTAAGCTCAGGACCTTATGTTCTTGGGTTCAAAGCTCTAGCCTTTGTGCCAGCTCCTAGGCCATATATTCATAGAACTGTTAACTTTTTAAAGAATTATGAATTTGTTATTTTAAAAGAGAAAGAGAGCAAATAAGAGAGAAACCAGAGCACTTCTCAGCTCTGGCATAACATGGTCTCAGGGACTAAAACTACAGCTTCTGTGGCTTCAGGCCTGTAAATTCTGTGCCCTAACAGGCTGAGCTATCTCCCTGCCCCTCTGAGTACGTAGAAGTGCCGTGTGTCTTGAGCTAGATTCTCCTGAAGCAAATCCTGAAGTGCAATTTTTTTGCCCCCAGGGTTATTGTAGTACTACACTATAAATCCACTGTTACTGGCAGCTATTCTTTTTAATTGGATAGGACAGAGAGAAATTGAGAGAGGAGGGGGAGATAGAGAGGGAGAGAGAAAGATGCCTGCAGACCTGCTTCACTGCTTGTGAAGTGTCCCCACTGGAGGTGGGAAGCCGGGGGTTTGAACCCGGATCCTTGCACTTCGTACTATGTGCACTTAACTAACCGGGTGCGCCAACACCTGGCCCCCCTGAAGTGCTGTCTCCTACAAGTTATGGGTCAAGGGATTTCTCAAGTGTAACCTATTAGGAGATGAGAGAAGCAGAACAAGATGGAAGAAAACTAGGCTTAAATAGATGATATAGATATAAATATAGATAGACTCAACTGAAGTCAAGCCTGAGTCTGTTTCTACAGAGAACTCTGGTGCACAATGGCTACCAAATAATTTTCCCAACATGAGGCAAGAGATGGGAGATTGTATGCGTCCTTCTTAGTCAGTCATTCAGTACAATCTGCCTTCAAATGGAGGTTATAACTTCCCAGGCATTTCCTAACAAGGAGTCCTATTGGCTGAGGGAAATTCTAAGGAAAAGAGGCAGCTGTGACATGTGAACCTCCAACTCTAATAGCAGCAGGAGAATGAGTGTTCCAACCTGAAAAGAGGAAGCCCAGAGAGACCCCTGTAACAATTTATTTCTTGGTAGTAATAATGTTGGTAACAATTTTGATGGTAAATGGAGATGCTAGAAGTAGTAGAGGTGGTGGTAATCATGCTGATGGCAATATGGGGCTTGGATAACTTGGTGGTAGTGGTGTTGGTAGTAACTAGTGGCAGTGATGGAATAACAGTACTGCTAAATGGTGGTGGTGGTGATTATGGTGAGAACTGGGAGTATGGTATTGGTGGTGTTTATGAAACTGATGATAAATCTGGCACAGATGCTGGTTGTTTGGAGGGATCAAAGGCACTAGAACCATACTTATTCAAGCCTTGTCTTTTTTTATTATACTTGGTTTCTACCATTGCCCTGAGGAATGGAACAACTCAGAATTTAATCTTATTAAGAAGGGTGAATGAGTGATTCAGGTGTCAAAGTGGATCACATATGAGATCCCAAGTTTAATTCTTGGCATTTTATGTGCTAGAATGATACTCTCGTTCTCTCTCTTCCTTCCTCTCATAAGTGAATACTTAACTCTTAATTTTTTTTTAATGTTGAATAAAATCGTGAGTGAGATTCATAGTATATTCAGTTTACCAGTAAAGTCTGGCTGTGTGTAATTTTTTCAAACAATGCACACATTCCCCAGGACTGTATTGTTTCTGTTTGCCACCAGATGTTATGATTCTCTGAAGTGTTGGGGTATGTTGACTTCAGACTCTTTAGCCAGTCAAACCTATGAGCAGTCTCTCATGCCAGCAATGTACCAGGAAGTCCTAGAGGTTTCTGGAATAAATCCATCCTGCTCTCAATGTGGGAAAGAAGGATTGTTGCTTTCAGCTGGAAAGCTTTGTGAGGATGAGGGAAGAGTGACTGAGATGTAAGCAGGTTAGCATGGTGTGTGTGTGTGTGTGTGTGTGTGTGTGTGTGTGTGTGTGTGTGTGTGTACAAGTGTGTAGAGCACACACCTTTCTGTCTAGATCAATGTATGCCTGGATCTCCCCTTCCTGCTCCTTGCCTCTCAGAGTAGGCAGTGAGTGTGCAAGGAAGCACTCACTCTCCATTCCCAAATACCCATCACCCTAGACTTGAGCAAAATTGCTGTCTATCTAAGGAGAATGCTTGTTCAATGTCAAGTTCATTCACTCACTCACTCACTCACTCACTCACTCATTCATTCATTCATTCATTCAATAATTGTGTATTGAGTATATATAATATTAAGACGGTGCTAAAGACCATGGGGGAAAGACAAATATCACTACTGTCTAGAGCTTTTTACTACCAATCATCCTCTTGCCTATCTTCTGGTATTGGAACACCTCAGTTACTTCAAGAAATCTACTCCTCCCAGTTTTATCTAGAAAGACCATCAACAAGAGGTTCTGACCTCTTTCTGCTGCAAACTGGGCACATGACCCAAGCTACAGAATCCTGCACTTGCTTCTGCTACTCAGACCTCCAGAAACAATAGTTCTCTTTTTTGTCCATGTGGGTTCTTCAGCCTTGTCTATGATTCTGTGAGTCAGCTCCCATTTTCTTCCTCTTCCATTGTCCCTCGACTACAGAATCCACTTCTGCTGTAGGCAGAACCACATAATCAGACTGACTCATGTTCACTTTACCCTCTTGAGCCCCAGTTTGGACCACTAGCAAGCTTTCATCAGATATCTTCTAATTAGAAGGTATAAAATCTTTCTTGCAGGATGGGAGGAGGATTTTTTTCTGATTAATAGTGGGTTACAAGATTGTAAGATTAAAGGTTATAGTTCCACACCACACCTACCACCAATGTTCCATGTCCCCCCTCTCCCACCTCCCAAAGATAACCACTGTTGTGTGCGCGGGCCGCGGAGAAGAGAGAGAGGAGGGGTCCAGAGCGAAGAGGAAACACAAATCTTTATTTGCACTGGCACCTCAGAGTTGGGTGCTAGAGAAGCAGGTTGGGCCACGTGGAGGTAGAGAAAATGGCCGCCTCACGCAGTAACCTTTCCTGCGTCTGAACACCGGAGTGAAGCACTGGCAAGAGAACGAGGTGCGGAGGAAGAAGGGCTTTTATAGGAGTAGCTTTCATGAGAATGGAAAGGGGGAGGAGTAACCATAGCACTCCAGGATAGGATAATAACTCTCGTGAGAATGGGAGGGAGGAGGAGTAACCAAAGCACTCCAGATATGGCGGGGATATAGACAATGCCCTGAGGGCACAACATGGCTGAACAGGCACTCTGAGAATGTCCCAACTCTCGTGGGAATTAGCAGTAGCCTGAGGGGACAACATGGCAGATGTGACTGTGTCGGCACAATTTCCCAGCATCTCCCCCTTTCCTTTTATCTAATGCCCAGGGCAACAGTGTGTAAAGTCTATGAACTACTTAGGGTCAGTCTACGAAAAACCAGCAACGTGAAGGGAAGAAAGCTGCTGTAAAATTGTCTAAAGTGTCCAAAGGGTATACCAGCAAGTCCAACAGAAGTCTCAGTCCAAAGTAGGCAACTAGGGGGAGAAATGGCAGGGGATGAAATGCTGCATGAGGAAGGTCAGCCTCTGGAATTCCGCTTTTCTGTAGACTGTGAGCTGGAACCGCCAAAACATGACAGGCAAAGCAGAAGCAGGAAAGGCAGACAGACAGTAAAAAAAGTTCTGTCCTTGGAGTCTGTGAATCAGGTTCTTCAGATCGCGTCAGGTGACATCTAGGGTTTTGGGGGGGTGTGCCACTGTAGTCATGCCATCTAGTGTGTGACGTCAGGGTGTGCAGGGGTCCAGATGGTTTTTTCGGGGGTTCCTGTGGAAGAAACACAAACAATGGCTATGCTAGTGATACTCATGCCTGAGGTTTTCTTTCCTTGATTCTCATGTTTACCTTTTCACATTCTATTGTTTAAACTTTAACCAACCTTAAAATCATTCTAAAAAAGACTTCTAATTGTAATAGTTATCAATTGTGATAAACTTCTAACCTGCTACAAGTTTGTTTCATAGTAAGTAAATTGCAGCTGTCAAGTTCTCTACAGGAAAGCATAATTCTGGCAGCGGACCTTCCTCATACAACACTCCACCCCCTGGCATTCTTCCATGGACATCTGCTTTCGACTGGCACTCCTATTGGACTCACTGGTCTCAAACACTGACTGCAGCCAGCTGCCTTTGGGACTCTAGGCCATTCCCCGCCCCCATGCTAAAAAAAAAAATGCCCGTTGAGGCAAGTACGCCCCCCAGAGGCAGGAAATGTTTTTTTAAGCTGATAAAGTTTTGCCCAGAGGCAAAAAATGGCCCCCTCAGGCCTTCCCTTGGCAGCACACTGGTTCTTGTTACTTGCTTACATGTTTCTCCATGTTTGTGCCAGTTTCTCTTTTGAAAATGCCTGTACGATATAGGTTTCTGTTCACCCCACACCCCTGATACTGTGGTCATTTAGTTAAAAACAGAAGGGGGAATTGTTGGTATGTTCCCTTCCCCCCAACCTCTGCGAAGAATTGGTTTGCGCCTTGCTACTTTTGAGCCCCTCTTTCTCCCCGCCCCCTATGCTAAGGACGGGCAGAGTCCCAGTAGCAGCAGTGGAGAGAGGATGATGGGGGAAGCACATGGTGTGGTGATTTGCCTATTTGTGAATAAAGATTAAACTGCAGCTTCTCAGCCCAGCCGTGTGTCCCTGAGTCTCTGTTACCCACCCGTGAAGCCAGCTCGGTTAAAACAACAAACTACCATAGTTCTCACAAAGTCTTAGAGACAGTTTGCTTCTATTCTTTTTTGTTGGTGGTTGGTTGGTTGGTTGTTTGGTTGGTTGGTTGGTTGGTTGGTTTCACAAGTTCATGTGTATCAGTTCTCTAGATTCCATGAGTGAAACCATCCAGTAGTTAACTTTTCTCTGTTTCACTAAATATAATATTTTTTATTTCCATCTTTGTCCCAAGGGAAAATATTATCATCATTTTTATTGAAAGTAATATTCCAGAAGTATATATTCCATAAATTCTCTATCCAGTCATCTGTGGCTCGGCATTTAGGCTGCTTTCACTCTTTAGCTATTGTGAATAATGGAGCTAAGAACATAGGGGTGCATATGTCCCTTTGAATTAGTGTTTGCTAGTCCTTTGAATAATGCCTAAGAGTGGTATTGCTGGATTATAAGGTAATCTCATTTTTACTTGTTTGAGAGCTGTTCATACAGTCTTCCCAAGGGTATGAACCAGTTTGCATTCCCACCAGTAGTAGAGCAGAGTCCAGGAAGGAGATTGTTTCCTTGATTCAGGTCTTGTTAACACCCCCTTTTTGAGCCCCCTTCTCCAAACTCTAACCTCCTTGGAGAAGTTTCTCTATTCCACACTGGGGCTGCCAGACATGCATATGATGCATACTCAGCAAAAGCAGTGGAAGATCCTGAGCTATATTTGATCTTCCCTGCAAGCACACACACACAGCCCCCTGTGCTCTGGCTCACCAAGGAGAGTGTAATTAACGGTCTCTCCTTCAGGCTCTGGACAGAACAGGTGATGGCTCAGCAAGTTCATAGTCACAACTACAGCCAATACCTCCTCCCCCCTGGTCTATTTTTGGGTCACCACAGGTGCTTATTAATGCCACATGTCAGGCCTACAGGGCAGAGGAGAGAGTTTTCTTGGATAGTTTTGTTAGAATTATATTGATTTTCATGTCACAGAAATCTGACCAAATAAAATTCTACTATCCCCATATAACAAGAAGTTTAGAGGTCACTAGTCCCAAGTAAGATAGAGGCACAAAGAAATCATTAAGGGGGGGGAACAGGGTGGTGGCTTGCCTGTGAGAGGCCAAATGTTACCAAGTTCAAATCCTATGTTGAAGAATCCTGCAGATGTCTCACCTCTGTCTTCTCCCTCTCCCTCTCTCTCTCTCTCTCTGTCTCTCTTCTCTCTCTCTCCTCGTGTGTGTGTGTGTGTGTGTGTGTGTAATCCTGCAGGTGTCTCACCTCTCTCTCTTCTCCCTCTCCCCCCTCTCTTCTCTCTCTCCGTGTGTGTGTGTGTGTATGTGTGTGTGTATGTATGTGTGTGTGTGTGTGTGTGTGTGTGTATGTGTCTTTCACCCTCTATTAAAAAGAAAGAGGAAAATATGACTATCCTTGGCCTGGGACCCAGAGAGGCTAAGTAATTTTCCTATAATTAATGTAGCTAGAAAATGACAGAATCAGCAGTCCAGATGGTACTTCAAAAGTTATATATGTTAGAGCAGCTAGAAAAATAGAGAGATAGAGAGAGCCCAAGAGAGAGAGAAACAAAACATCACTGGAACTTCGTCCATTGCCTTAGTATGTCCCCTGTGAAGCCAGGCCTTGAACCTGGACTGGGCTAATAGCAATGCAGATGTCCTACCAGGTAAGCTATCTCTCTGCCCCAGACGAGGGTCTTTAAATTCAAATTCTCTAAATTAAAATAAATGAATAAACTTTAGGTTTTTTGGTCACACTAGTCACAGATCAACTACTTCAGTGAACAAGTGGTTGGCTTTTACATAGGACAGTGCATGACATTCCCACCATTGCAGAAAGTTCTATTGAATGGTGCTGTTCAAGAGCAGGAGTTGAGGGGAAAATCAGTAAATATTTTTGGCTTCACACACACTGTGGTCTTCAGTATCCCTACTTCATGGTGCCACTGGAGCACTGGAGCAGCCCTATGCAGTATGGTAATGGAATTCATGGCTCTGTGGATGAATACTAGAACAGGAATTTCATATCATTCCCTCACACTGTAAGACACTATTCTTCTTTTTCCAGTCATTGAGAATGTTGAACACTCCTTGGACCCCAAGCTGTATATAAATATGCAGCTCCCTGCCCTGGTGACCATAATTTGCTGCCTTATGTCTTAGTTCTTTACCTTTAAAGAAAATTCTTGAGTAGGGAAGATAGCTCACCTGGCGGGTATCTGCTTTATCATTTGTGCAACCCAGATTTGAGCCCAAACTCCACTTTCTACAGGGCAAAGGAGAGAGGTTTTGTTTTGGAGAGCTTGGTTAGGATAGCATTGAATAGCAAGTCACTGAAGCTTGACCAAATAAAATTCTACTCTCCACATACAACATGAAGGGTAAGAAGGATGGGAGCTTCAGTTCTGTGATGTTTTTCTCTCTCCTTCTGTCTCTCTATTGCTCTCTGAAAAAGCCAGTCCAAAGTGGTAAAGCCCAAGTAATGATGGGGGGGGGGGAGTCTTATGCTAGGGAGTTGGGCAGTACCGCAGTGGGTTAAGCGCACATGGCACAAAATGCAAGGACCGGTAAGGATCCCGGTTCAATCCCCCAGGTCCTCCCTGCAGGGGAGTCGCTTCACAGGCAGTGAAGCAGGTCTGCAGGTGTCTATCTTTCTCTCTGCCTCTCTGTCTGCCCCTCTTCTCTCCATTTCTCTCTGTCCTATCCAACAACAACAACAATAATAACTACAACAATTAAACAACAAGGGCAACACAAGGGAATAAGTAAATAAATAATTTTTTTAAGTTTTATGCTCCATACAAAAAAATGGAAGAGGGTATGAACAGATTATTCACCAAAGAAGAGATCCAGGAAGTCAGGCAGTATTGCAGTGGGTTAAGCACACATGGCACGAAGTGCAAGGACTGAAGTAAAGATCCCATTTCGAGCCCCTGGCTCCCCACCTACGGGGGGTTACTTCACAAGCGGTACAGCAGGTCTGCAGGTGTTTTTCTCTCCCCCTCTCTTGTCGTCCCCTCCTCTTTCACTTTCTCTATCCTATCCAACACCAGTACCAACAATAACAATAATAACAACAAGGGCAACAAAAATGGGGGGAAAATGGTCTCCAGGAGCAGTGGATTCATAGTGCAGGCACTATGCCTCAGTGATAATCCTGGAGGCAAGAAAAACAAAAAAAGGACATCCAAAAGGCCAACAGACATGAAAAAAATCCTCCATGTCACTGTCAGAGAAATGCAAATAAAGACAACAATGAGATACTGCTTCATCCTTGTGAGAATGTTATACATCAGAAACAACAGCAACAACAAATGTTAGAGAGGCTGTGAGGGCAAAGAAACCCTCCTGCACTGTTGATGGGAATGTAACTTGGTCCATCCTCTGTGGAAAGCAGTCTGGAGGACTCTCAAAAGGCTAGAAATGGACACACCCTACTAGGGAAAGAGAGAGGCAGACTGGGAGCATGGACCGACCAGTTCAGCGGGGAAGCAATTACAGAAGCCAGACCTTCTACCTTCTGCAACCCTCAATGACCCTGGGTCCATGCTCCCAGAGGGAGAGAATGGGAAAGTTATCAGGGGAGGGGGTGGGATATGGAGATTGGGTGGTGGGAATTGTGTGGAATTGTACCCCTCCTACCCTATGGTTTTGTTAATTAATCCTTTCTTAAATAAAAAAGAAAAAAAAACAATTTAAACAAAAAAAAAACATTCTTATGGGGATCAGGCGGTAGTGCATCAGGTTAAGCGCATGTGGCACAAAGCACAAGGACAGGTGTAAGGATCCCAGTTCGAGCCCCCAGCTTCCCATCTGCAGGGGAGTCACTTCACAGGTGGTAAAGCAGGTCTGCTGGTGTCTGTCTTTCTCTCCCCCTCTCTGTCTTCCCCTTCTCTGTCCTATCCAACAATGAACAACATCAACAACAACAATAATAACCACAACAAGGCTACAACAACAAGGGCAACAAAAGGGAAAAAAGTGGCCTCCAGGAGCAGTGGATTCATGGTGCAGGCACTGAGCCCCAGCAATAACCCTGGAGGCGAAAAAAAAAGAAAAAAGATAAGAAAAGAAAGAAATTGAGAGGGAAGGGTTAGAGAGGGAGGGAGAGAGAGAGACACCTATAGTACTGCCTCACCACTTGTGAAGCTTCCCTATCCCCTCCCTTGTAGGTGGAGATCAAAGGCTTGAACCTGGATCCTTGCATATTCAATATGTGAACTCTACCAGGTGCACTATAACCTGGCCCTTACCAAAAGAATCTTTACTCAGTCTACAGATCTTAATACTAACCTCTTCCAAACACATCCAGAAATCATGTTTTTTTTTTTCCCTCAAAATTAAATTATTTATTTGGAGAAACAATGGTTTACAAGACCATTGTCACCTGTGTATAATTTATTATCATCCCTACAGAGATGTTTTGCCAGCTTTCTGGGCATCCCTCAGCCCAGTCAAATTAATACTGAAAATTAACCACCACTGGATGCTCTCCCCGATGTGCGACCTAGATTCAAGTTTGATCCCCAATGCATTGAAGAAAGTTTTGGTGCTGTGGTCTCTCTCTAAGTCAGCCTTGAGTAGTGAAATCCTGGAGAGAACAAAAAGAAATTCCTAACTATCATAATATGCTACATTGATGGTGAATTGTAGCATTTCCTTTCAAGTAAGTCTTTGAGGTCAGATATACAAACTTTCAGTTTGACCACATGAAACAAGTTACCATTCCACAACTTCCCTAGAATGAGCTTCCTTTTCTTCTCTCTCTCTCTCTCTCTCTCTCTCTCTTTATATATGTATATATATATATATATATATATATATATATATATATATATATATTCCCTTTTGTTGCCCTTGTTGTTTTATTGTTGTAGTTATTTTTGTTGTCACCGTTGTTGGATAGGACAGAGAGAAATGGAGAGAGGAGAGAAAGACAGAGAGGAGGAGAGAAAGGTAGACACTTACAGACCTGCTTCACCGCCTGTGAAGTGACCCCCCTGCAGGTGGGGAGCCGGCGGCTCAAACCAGGATCCTTACACTAGTCCTTGCTCTTTGCAACACCTGCGCTTAAGCTGCTGCACTACCACCTGGCTCCCTGAGCTTCCTTTTCTATAATGTGGGGTGAAGAACACATTGGGTACAGTGAGAGCATGGCACCTACAAGTGCTAGCTAGCAAGGCACCTCCATCATTAATGTTCAGATAGGTTCTATGTGCAAAAGATTTAGGGCCTGAGCCCTAAGGAAGGTTCTGGGAACCAACATGCCTGCTCATGCCATTGTTGAGCACATGTGGCCTGGTCTCAATACAAGGGGTCAATCCAAAGGAGCAGGAAGAAAACAAGCTCCTGACTTCCAGCCCAGTGCCCTGCTGGTCAGCCTCATGCAGTCTCAGAATCATAACTGCATTTGGCTCTGGACACAGAGGGAAGAGAGTGATTGGGGAGGAACTGAAACATTTCCTCCTGTACAGATTATGTATTTGGTGGTTGGCAGGTTCAAGGTGTTCTGACAAAGGTCAAAAGTATTATTCTCTTTAATACCCTCAGGGTGAGAGTGTGATGCAGCTGAGGGAGAGCCAGGGCAGAGAAGGGAGAAAGAGGAGGGTTGCCAATTTGGATCACGGAAAGGCCTTCTTTTTGTCACAGAAAATAGTTGTTTTCCGGGCTTAGAAACCACCTGCTGTTTTCTATCAAAAACAGCAACAATAGAGAGGGATATTAAGGAGTCATGAAACATCAATATCAAGGGATATTAAGCAATCATGAAACACAGAGATGGTATGCTCAAGTCCACCTTCCACCTGGCCCTGCCCACCTCACAAGCCTTATCTCTGTCTGTTTGCACCCCCATCTGACACCTGAGCTTTACCAATCCACTAGGCTTCCGCCAAGGAACTCCCCTATACTGTCCTCTCAGCACACCCTATACACATGAAAACACACACACACACACACACACACACACCTCCTGGCCTTCTAGGTTCTCTTGTAGGGCTCAGATTAGGTGTCATCTTTCCTGCAAAGACCCACTTCCCATCTCTTGTCTGCTGAGCACCCACCACATCACATTTTTCTGACTTGCACTTATTTTTTAAATATTTGTATTTTACTTATTTATTTTGGATAGAGATAAAAAAAAAAGAAATTAAGAGGGGGAGGGGAGATAAAGTGGGAAGGGAGAGGAAAGAGAGCAAGAAAAAGAGAGACCTGCAACACTGCTCCACCACCCTCAAAGAATCCCCCTGTAGGTGGGATCTGGGGGGTTGAACCCATGTCCCTGACCACTGTAATATGTACATTTTAATATGTAATATGTAATTATTACAATTGTGCGGGGTGTGTACTTAGTTTGACCATTTCTGATCATTTGAGTGCACGTGGTGGTTTTCATTTTGTTTATATCCATTGCCAAAAATAAATAACCAACATATTTCACATAAAAACCACTTACTGACAAATTTGTCTTCTCTAGAGGAGTCAGGAACTCAGCAACATAGGTGCTCTTGTTCTCCTTGGTGGCAGTGGTCCCCTTGCACAGAAGATGGCTTCTCCATTTTGCCACGTTCTTCACCATACCCTACTCTTGGCATGAAAATTTCATATCACAGGCATTTGTTACACTCCTTGCAGTATTGCCCCTTTGTGCAATGGGCTAAAAAGAAAATGAAAATTTCCATTTCTTTCTTTTTTGTTGTTGTTGCTGCTGGACTTCTCTGCTCTAGGCAGACTTTTTCAGATAGAAATAGAGAGACAGAGATAGAGGGAGATATACAAAGAGGGAAAGATACCATGGCACCAAAGTTTCTTCCAAAGCAGCAAGGGCTGGGCTCAAACCTAAGTCACATACATGACAAAGCAGATGCACTATCCAGTTGAGCTATTCATGAATATGTAAAATGTTTTTTAGAAGCCTGGTGGTGGTGCACCTGGTTGAACGCACATGTTACAATGCACAAGGACCCTCATACAAGGCCCTCGTCCCCACCTATAGGTGCTTTGCGAGTGGTGAAGCAGAGCTGTAGGAATCTCTGTTTCTCTTTCTCTCTGCCTTCCTGTTCTCTTTCCCATTTCTGACTGTCTCTATCCAACAAATAAATAAAGAAAACAAATTTTTAAAAGAATGTTATAAAATATTTATCTTAGGCCGGGTGGTGGTGCACCTAGTTGAGTGCACATGTTACAATGCACAAGGACCCAGGTTCAAGCCCCTGGTCTCCACCTGGAGGGGGAAAGCTTCACAAGTGGTGAAGCAGGGCTGCAGGTGTGTCTCTGTCTCTCTCCCTCTCTATCATCCCCTTCCCTCTCAATTTCTGGCTGTCTCTATTCAATAAATAAAAGATAATTGGGAGTTAGGCGGTAGTGCAATGGGTTAAGTGCATGTGACGCTAAGCACAAGGACCATAGGAAGGATCCCGGTTCGACCCCTGGCTCCCCACCTGCAGGGGAGTCACTTCACAAGCAGTGAAGCAGGTCTGCAGGTGTCTATCTTTCTCTCCCCCTCTCTGCCTTCCCTTCCTCTCTCCATTTCTCTCTGTCCTATTCAATAATAACAACATCAATAACAACAATAACTATAACAATAAAACAAGGGCAACAAAAAGGAATAAATACATAATTTTTTTTTAATTATCTTACTTTGGCCCTTTTCCTCATTTATGTCACTAGACCCTATAGTTCCTACCTTTAAATCTTTCATTAGACTGGGCATTTCTTGCAAATAAACATGCTTTGTTCATCTCTGTGGTTCTAATAAGCAGTTTCTGAACCACAGGTAAATGCTTCTTGAAATTATGAATGTAATTCTTGCTGTTAGAAGAGGTTCTTGGGGAGTCGGGCTGTAGCGCAGCGGGTTAAGCGCAGGTGGTGCAAAGCACAAGGACCGGCATAAGGATCCCGGTTCGAACCCCGGCTCCCCACCTGCAGGGGAGTCGCTTCACAGGCGGTGAAGCAGGTCTGCAGGTGTCTATCTTTCTCTCCCCCTCTCTGTCTTCCCCTCCTCTCTCTGTTTCTCTCTGTCCTATCCAACAACGACGACAATAATAACTACAACAATAAAACAACAAGGGCAACAAAAGGGAATAAATAAATAAAATAAAATATTTTAAAAAATTTAAAAAAGAAGAGGTTCTTTTGGCATATTCTGTTATTCCTTTAGCCACATATTTAATAAATAGTTACTGTGTTGCCTGCATTCATTTCCCTTGCAAGGCATACTCTGTCAATGGAGCCCTGAATTCTCTGTAAATCCCCAAATATTCAAAGTTGTTCTCTAGATTGCTATTTTGGGTACCTTTTATAAAAACCTGACCCATAACAGTTTCATGAGAAGATCATAAAGAACTATTGGTTGGTATTGGTGAAACAGTGGCCCCCGCAAAAAAAAATGGACAGGACTACTTGACATGATCCCAGAGAACCAATGTAAACCAACATGTTAAATTGGGTTAGCCAAAGGCCTCTTTTATTACTTTCAATATTTTTGTTTGCAAAAGCAGTAAATGCCATTAAAAATGAATTTGTTGGGTCATCAGAAAAGTCATGACTCATTTCTACATTGAAAAACATAGAAAATTAAGTCATGACTTTGCCAGACAAATCAATACAAAGAACAATGAAGTGAAACTCAAACGCATTTTTCTAACACTGCTCACCCCTTACCTTTTGACTTCAGGGAAAATATCAGAACTTTAAGACCTGCTACAAGGACTTAATACACAGAAAATCCATTGTGATCCAGATGACATGAAGGCCTCAGGATCTCATCCCATTTATCCCAAAATCTCCTATTCTCAAGAAACAGAGAAGATAGAAAGTTCTAGCTTTGCAATGTCATGGTCATAACTCGAAGGCATCATGTTGAATGAGACAAGCCAGAAAGAGAGACCAATACTGAATGATCTCACTTACAGGTGGAACTTAAGAATAAAAGACAGGGCAGTGAGAGGATGAACAAGTTCGACGTATTAAAAGATGATGACAGTGGGGACCATGATCAGAATGAAGAAGACAGCACACAGAAGGAGAATGAGAAGAGAAAAACAGAATGGGACAAGAGTCAGAGCAGTAGCAAGAGGAAGGCTATTGTCCCCGGACTGGCAGAGCACCCCCTGCAGTACAATTACACTTTCTAGTACTCCAGGAGGACCCCTGGTCGCCCCACCAGCTCACAGAGCTATGAGCAGAATATCAAACAGATTGGCATCTTTGCCTCTGTGGAGCAGTTCTGGAGGTTTTACAGCCACATGGTTTGTCTTGGAGACCTGATAGTCCACAGCAACTTCCACTTCTTCAGAGAAGGAATCAAACCAATGTGGGAGGAGGATGCAAATAAAAATGGTGCCAAGTGGGTTATTTGGCTGCAAAAGGGCTTGCCGTCCCACTGTTGGGACAATCTCATCTTGACCATGTTAGGGGAATAGTTTGTGGTCGGGGAGGAGATCTGTAGGGCTGTGTGGTCTCTGTTTGATTTCAGGAGGACATTATTTCCATATGGAATAAGACTGCCAGCGACCAAGGAACCACAGTCTGAATCCAGGACATGGTTTGGCGGATGCTTAACCTACCTCCCAACACCATTATGGAATACAAAACCCACATCCATAGCATCAAACTGCCAGGCAGGCTGGGCCCACAAGGCTCCTTTTTCTTTCTTTTTTTTTTTTTCATTTTTCTTAATTTCTTTATTGGGTAATTGCTGCTTTATATTCGACAGTAAACAATAGTTTGTACATGCATAACATTTCCTAGTTTTCCATATAACAATACAACCCCCACTAGGTCCTCTATCATCCTTCTTGGATCTGTATTCTCCCCCACTCACCCACCCCAGAGTCTTTTATTTTGGTGCAATATGCCAATTCCAGTTTAGGTTTAACTTGTGTTTTCTCTTCTGATCTTGTTTTTCAACTTCTGCCTGAGAGTGATATCATCCCATATTCATCCTTCTGATTCTGACTTATTTCACTTAATGTGAATTTTTCAAGGCCCATCCAAGATCGGCTGAAAACAGTGAAGTCACCATTTTTAATAGCTGAGTAGTATTCCATTGTGTAAATATACCACAACTTGCTCAGCCACTCATTTGTTATTGGACATGTGGGTTGCTTCCAGGTTTTGGCTATTACAAATTGTGTTGCTAAGAACATATGTGTACACAGATCTTTTTAGATTGTTAGGATATATCCCCAGGAGAGGAATTGCAGGATCATCAGGTAGGTCCATTTCTAGCTTTCTGAGAGTTCTCCACAGAGGCTGGACCAATTTACATTCCCACCAGCAGTGCAGGAGGGTTCAAAGGCTCCTTTTTCAAAACCTCTGGAAGCCGTGGTTGAATGTGCCATGACCCTCTCCCTGTGGATGGCACCATCATTGAAGCTGGCAACATCAGAGTCTCTTGTTCTGTTGGCATGCTACCTGGAAGATTCTTCTGTCCTGGACAAGAGGAATTAGAAGAGCATTTTGTGTTTTTTAAAAAACAGGCTGACATGCAGCATCTACAATAACTGCTGAGATCACTTAATAAGCTGTGCTAAACTAAACAAACAAACAAAAAAGAATAAAAGACAATAAAGGAGGACATCAGGTAAAACTTGGACTGAGTGTGGTATATCACATCAAAGCAAAGGACTCTAGGGAAGGAAAGAAAGGGATAGAATGAAGGGACTCTGGGGTGCTGTTGTATCTCCTAGATACTGATCAAGGGGAGAGGAGAGGTTGTGCTTATGTGTTAAAGACTATACTGTAAATCATTAACCCCCCCCCAATAAAAGAAAAGACAAGAGAAGAAGGGAAACGGAAAGAAAGTTCTAGCCACTCCTTTTATTCCTATAAATGTTCTCTGAAACAAAGGGGCTAGAGGTAGATTTTCACTCCCACTCCATGCCAAAGATAACCACCATAGTTTTTACAAAGGCTTAGTGACAGTTTGACTACCTTTTGTTTCTTTTTAACAAGCTTACATCTTTCAGTTCTTTATATTGTACATATGCGTGAAACCATCCCACAATTATCTTTCAAAGAAATGCAAGTCATTTGGTAACAGATATAAACTATAGTAACAAGAGTCCCTGAACACAAGTACCAAATTGAAGAACCTCAAGATAGTATATATGACTATATAAGTATGAGAAAAACAAGAAAAAATAAGGAACACTTCACAAAGTTGCATGTCATCTGAAAGGGACATGCTAATCTTCTCTGTATTGTTTCTTTTTTAGTATATGTGCTGCTAGAATGAAAGCTTGAAATGTCTTTCCATTCTTTTGAAATCTTGGGTAATGCTTGGTTTTCTGATGTCCCAGGCAGTAGATCCACATTTGGCTTCAGAAGTAGTATTAACATCAAGAATCAAAGTTATGGGGGCCGGGTGTTAACACAGCAGGTTAAGTGCACATGGAGCGAAGCACAAGGACTGGTGTAAGGATCTGGGTTGGAGCCTTTGGCTCCCCACGTGCAAGGGGATCACTTCAGGGGCAGTAAAGCAGGTCTGCAGGTGTCTTTCTCCCTCTCTGTCTTCCCCTTTCCTCTCTCGATTTCTCTTTGTCCTATCTAACAACAACACCAGCAATGGGAACAATAATAACAACAAGGGCAACAAAATGGGAAAAATGGCCTCCAGGAGCAGTGGATTCATAGTGCAGGCACCAAGCCCTAGCAATAACCCTGGAGATGGAGGCAAAAAAAAAAAAAAAAAAAAAAAAGAATGAGAGTTATAATTTAGTGAGAGCTCTCCATGTACTATAAGCTTGAATTACATTTCCCCTTTTATGCTTCACAACAGCCCTGTGAAGTATCACTAGTCCTTTAACTCAGAACTGTCAGTTCCAAGTAGAAAAATAACAAAAAATGATATGACCAACTCTTGAAATGGCTTAAGCCAAAGAGTTTATGTAACTGAATAGTCAGAGACAATATGAGATAGTATTCACTAGACTATTATATGACTAACACAATTTTAAGAATTCTAGTGTATTAATTCCCTTAATAACTTTTTAAATTTTAGTATTTTTATTTAATGTGTATTTATTATTTTTACCAGAGTATTGCTCAGCTCTGGTTTATGGTGCTGCTAGAGGGAGGGGAGATTGAACCTGGGTCTTTGTAACCTCAAGCATGCAAGTCTTTCTGTACAACCATTATGTTATCTCTCCTACCCCCTATAATCTTTTAAACACCAATATTTTCCAAACTTTTTGCCAATATTTTCATTTCAAAAGTGGAGAACCTGAGATCTCACTAATTTGACTACAATCACCCACTTTTTCCTTCCCATTCTCTGAGCCCTCTTTCTGTGCTTAACGGATTGCTTAAATTCTTAAGACTCCTTGGAACCCAAGTTTAATCCCCACAGAGAAAGCAGAAGTCAAAGGCTCACTCCCTAGGCTTCAGGCATGGGACATGAGTGTGTGAGGCAGGCTCCACCAGCCAGGTGTAGAGGCTGTGGATTTTGATGTGTGAACTCAGGTGGACAGTGTTCCCTAGAAGCAGCAAGAATGCAAGAGATTGAATTCTTGCAACAATAAAGCAATGGGGTCCAGAGCCAGTGGGTCAGCAGTGTCCTCCCTAAGTTATCACTGTCATATTGGAATGAATGTGAACGCCATCCTTGGCCTCTGAACTTGGCTTTTTGGCTGCCCAGTGTTTTGTGACAAACCCCATACATTAAATTGTTGAAACAAATTCCTTCACTAAAAGCTCAGTGACTACCTGTGGTGGCAAAGCACAGATTTGAACCAACCATTCTCCTCCTTCAAGAGTTTATACTCTTACTGGTATGTCATATTGTTTCTAAGGGTATCTATTGTATGCCCCTGAATCCTGCGCCATACTGATATCATTGGGTGGCTCCATCTTTTTCTCCCAACTTTCTTCTTTAGCATGTTGGCTCTACTTTTTACCACTCCAGACTCATGTTCGCACCCGTTCAGAACTCTAACAGAGTAAAAACTTCTCTTTCACATAGAGTTCCTGGAAGTCTTGGATCCTTATTGCTCTAAATTGAGTTATAGACATATCTCCAAACCAATTACTGTCATCAGGAAGGACAGTATAATAAACTGCTTGGCTTGACTTTGATCAGAAGTCCATCCCTGTATCTGAAGTTGAACTCATCCAGAACAAATGGATGGAAGTTGGGTGGGGTGATCCCCAATGGGAAATAAAGGGCAGCATATGCTGGGCTGGCCACAGTGAGCTAGCTACAGCCCTGGTTTTAAAGAGGGAGAAGCTAAGACTCAAAGAGATGAAGCAATTTGCTTTTCCTATTTGGCTTGCAATGCTTTTCAATGCTAGTTTGTTTTCCAAGTTTTATTTTAATTAATCAATTAATTAATTGGATAGAGAGAAATTAAGATGGAAAGGAGATAGAGATGATAGATAGATAGATAGATAGATAGATAGATAGATAGATAGATAGATGATAGATAACTGAAGCACTGCTTCACCATTTATGAAGCTCTTCTCCTGCAGGCTTGAACCTGGTTCCTAGAGCACTGTGATGTGTGCATTCCACTAGGTGCACAACCACCCAGTCCCCCCCCCCCAATTTTCTGATTTAAATATTCTCTATTTAAAAGATAAACATGTCACAGTTTTTTTATCTTTGTTTTTGCATTTTGCAGTGTGGGAGTGCCAAGGTGCAAGTGTCATTTCACTCACCCACAGAATGACCTTTCTCATTTTTTTTTTTTACTTCAGAGAGAGAGAGCAAAAGACATCACAACATCAGAACTTCTCCCTGTGCCCTAGCACTCCTAAGTAGTGCCATATAGGGTGCACTCTCTTTCAGGCCCTAAATATGTAAAGCTTTAAAGAAAAAAGCTTTTTTATGTTGTTTTCTCCCCTTTCCTACTCCTTTCCCATCTTCCATTCACTTTCCCTTACTTGTTTCATATTTTTTTACTCAAGATAACCATGTTAATTACAACTGTTCATATTTTCAGCCTTTCCCCCAAGTCAATATAAACACACACGTATAGAAATCGTAGGGACAGGGGTAAGAATCCTCATTCGAGGCCCTGGCTTTCCACTTGCAAGTGGGGGGAGTCACTTCACAAATGGTGAAGCAGGTCTGCAGGTGTATATCTTTCTCTTCCTTCTCTGTCTTCCCCTCCTAGCTCAATTTCTCTCTGTCCTATCCAACAACAACAAGGGCAACAAAAATGGAAAAAAATGGCCTCCAGGAACAGTGGATTCATAGTGCAGGCACTGAGCCCCAGCGATAACCCTGGAGGGAAAAAAAGGAAGGAAAGAAGGAAGGAAGGAAGGAAGGAAGGAAGGAAGGAAGGAAGGGAGGGAGGGAGGGAGGGAGGGAGGGAGGAGGAAGGAAGGAAGGAAGGAAGGAAGGAAGGAAGGAAGGAAGGAAGGAAGGAAGGAAGGAAGGAAGGAAGGAAGACCTTGCTTTTAACTCCTGTGACATTTATTTTTAGAGCAATGTTTAGTGGGAGTCCGGCAGTACTGCAGCGTTAAGCGCACGTGGCACAAAGCGCAAGGACCAGCGTAAGGATCCCGGTTCCCTACCTACGTGGGAGTCGCTTTGCAAGCGATGAAGCAGGTCTGCAGGTGTCTATCTTTCTCTCTCCCTCTCTGTCTTCCCCTCCTCTCTCCATTTCTCTCTGTCCTATCCAACAACAATAACAGCAATGACAACAACAATAATAACTACAACAATAAAAAAAGGACAATAAAAGGGAATAAATAAATATTAAAAAATTTAATTAAAATAAAAAGGAAAAAAATGGATGTTGTGAGTAATAAATTCATAGTACCAACACTGAGCCTGAGTGATAACCATAGTGGCAGAAAAAGAAGAGAAAACAAAATGAATGATTAAAAGAAAGGAAGGAAGGGAAAAAAATAGAAATAGACCTCATCTAGGACTTGCTCCCAAGACTTTCAGGAGGGCTTCCTGGCCTTTCTACAAAGCTAAAGAACTTATAAAGTCACTCTGAGTTCCTTAATCCAAGCCAGAATCCAATCCAGGTGGCATCCTGCTTGCCGGCCCCCCAGCCCTCACCACTACCACCATCACTAACACACACACACACACACACACACACACACACACACACACCAAGACCTTCAACTCCTGCTTTATAGATTTTTTTTTCTCCCCTCCATTCTGCTTCTCAGCGGTTTTAACCAGTACAGGGACCAATTTCTCTCCTCTCAGATCAATAATCCTTGGGAGGGAAGGACTGCAGATGGTCTCTGGAGAAGCCCCTTGACCACTCACTCCTGCAGAGGAACGTTTCCTTCCTGACTCAGTTTCACTCAAATTAAGCAACTTCTGCTTCATGAAATCAGCCTTTTTCAAAAATGTGAGTTGACACCACCCCAGGACCAGAATGAAATCAGTGACTGCAAATTGAAATCTTTTCATTTAATTCACCTTTCCAGCAGGGACTTGATATGGCATACATTTCCTTTGTTACCATTGTTGCTGAATCTTAGACACAAAATGTTTTAGAAAGAATTTAAATCTGAATTTCAAGTGGGCTAAGTGTTTTGTCAGCATTTGTTGAGGAAAGGATGAAAGAATAAATGATGAGATTGTCAGCACTTTGTAAATGGCTGATGGGGGGGAATAAAATGAGATAATGCATGTGAAATTGACATATAATCTATGGATAGAGGAAATTTTAACTGAGCTGGGCAAGATTGCAGCCTTATGTAGTGGCGCCATCTGCTGGAAATATATTAACACACGTGTTCATATCTACTTTTTTAAATAATTTTTTTATTTGTAAAATGGAAATATATTGACAAAACTACAGGATAAAAGGGGCACATTTCCACACAATTCCCACCCCAGAGCTCCATATCCAACCCCCTCCCTTGATATCTTCCCTGTTCTTTTTTTTTAATATTTATTTATTCCCTTTTGTTGCCCTTGTTGATCTTTCCTGTTCTTTATCCCTCTGGGAGCATGGACCCAGGATCATTGTGGGGTGCAGAAGGTGGAAGGTCTGGCTTCTGTAATTGCTTCCCCAATGAACATGGGCGTTGATAAGTTCATCCATACTCCCAACCTGTCTCTTTCTTTCCCTAGTGGGGCAGGGATCTGGGGAGGTGGGGCTCCAAGACATATCTGCTTTTGTAGGTTGGACATGGATTTTGGAAAAGCAAGCAAGGTGACCAACAACGAATTGCGTCAACAAGGGCAATAATAATAACCACAACGAAGCTACAACAAGGGCAACAAAAGGGGGGAAAATGGCCTCCAGGAGCAGTGGATTCATGGTGCAGGCACCGAGCCCAGCAATAACCCTGGAGGAGGGAAAAGAACAAAGAAAAAAGCAAGCAAGGTGAAATGAGGGTTTCAGATGGCCCTCTTCTCTTCCTCTCCTTCTCCTCCCTTCTCTTGTTCCCATTTGATAAAGAGGGAAAAAGAGCACCATGGGTTGTGTGGTGGTGCACCTAATTGAGCACACAAGGTCCAAGATTTGAGCCCCCAGCCCCCACCTGCAGGGGGGAAGCTTTGCAAGTGGTGAAGCAGTGCAGCAGGTATATCTCTGTCTCTCTCCTTCTCTATCACCCCATTCTCTCTCCATTTCTGGCTGTCTCTATAAAATAAATAAACCAATAATAATAATTTTAGCTCATTAAAGTTATTGATTATTGATATCTTCCTTATTCAGAGGCAAACCTAACCCTAACTTATACAACATCCAACTGTTGACAGTTCAAAGTCCTTACATTTAAGTAGAAGCAAATAAATCTTTCTTTTGTTGTTACTACTAGTAGGGACAGTAACATTCTAAAATATTATGTTTGGAAGCAGTATGTTAGTGAAAAGACTAGACTAGAACTAATAAAACCAAGTTCTACAGCCAGCACAATTACTAATTAATAGTTTTTGTCATAGTTTTCTCACTCGCCAAATAAGGATTTGGAAGAGCAAGCAGAATCATCATTAAACACGGAAAATCATAATCATAGTAAGAAAATGCAAATTAAAGCAAGCAAATATAATTTCACACAAGCCAGATTGACAAAACCAAAAAAGTCGCAATTACAGGCATTGATGTGAATATGGGGGGGCAGAAATTTTCAGAAAATTCTGGTGGGAATGTAACATAGTACAACCAAGGTAAATTAATGACTTGTGATAAAAATAGAAAATGTACATATCTTGTGATCCAGCGGTTCGGGCTCTAAATTCAAGAGATACTCTTGCTAGTATGTCCCATGAAATTATCTAAGATATTTACTGCAGCACTAAGGAAACAACCTGTACTCTCAATGTATATTATAGAAATATATTATAGAAATAAATTAGATAAGTATACTATGGTCTATTTAGAAAAGGAAGTACTATCACAACAGTGAAAATGTCTGTGAGTATGAGTTTATTTAAGTCTTGAAAACCTAAGGGGAGTCTGGCGGTAGCACAGCGGGTTAAGTGCAGGTGGCACAAAGTGCAAGGACCAGCGTAAGATCCCAGTTCAAGCCCCTGGCTCCCTACCTGCGTGAGAGTCGCTTCACAAGCAGTGAAGCAGGTCTGCAGGTGTCTATCTTTCTCTCCCCCACTCTGTCTTCCCCTCCTCGCTCTATTTCTCTCTGTCCTATCCAATAACAACAACATCAATAGCTACAACAATAATAACTACAACAATAAAACAACAAAGGCAACAAAAGGGAATAAATAAATAAATATTTTAAAAAAGAATTCACATTTTTAAAAAAGAAAGAAAACCTAAGTACTGAGTGGATGACATATATTAAAATTTCTCTGCACCAAAGTAAAAGACTCTGGGGTGGGTGGGGGAGAGAGTACAGGTCCAAAAAGGATGACAGAGGACCTAGTGGGGGTTGTATTGTTATGTGGAAAACTGAGAAATGTAATGTACAAACTATTGTATTTACTGTTGAATGTAAAACATTAATCCCCCAATAAAGAAAGTTTAAAAATTAAAAAAAACTTTGTAAAGAAATCCTAGGTGTTGTTATTCATGAATGTATACAGACATATGAGGTAGAAATATTAAAATTTGAATTTGTAGCCACAGAGATTCCCTCTGGGGGAGTGAACTAGTAAAGAATAAAAAAGTAATTTCAATTTTATTTCTAATGATCTATTTATTTATTATTGAGACAAATTAGAACAATAACAAGGTTGTTACATTACTCATTTTTGTATGCTTAAACTTTGAATATGTAAATAAAATTGAGAGTTGAAATAGAAAAGGTTTCATCTGGTCCTAAATTTGTAAGTTATATATATATACATGTGTGTATATATATATATATATACATGTGTGTATATATTAATCTGATTCTAAATTTATAAGTTATATATGTATATGTATATATATATATATATTCATATAAGATAAAGAATGTGGTTCCAACCCCAGATCAGTTGGAGGTCTTTCAGTTATGAATGACCAACATTAATGTTAAGACTTACTTTTACATGAAGACAGCAAAGCTCCAGGAGTCTGGAGATAGCTCACCTAATAGAGCATACACTTTCTGTCTGCTAAGACCTGGGTTCAAACACCCTGGCCACCACACCATGCAAAGAGGAAGATTCATGAACAATAGATCCATGCTGTGATGTCTCTTTTCCTTTCTGTCTTATCCTCTATCTGAAATAAAGTCAAAGAAGAGTCCTCTAGGAGTGAGGGAATCATATAGGTATGAAACCTCAGCAAAAAACTCTGATAGAGAAAAGGAGAAAGAGAAAGAAGGGAAGGAAGGACACAAGGAGGGAGGTTGGTTGATTCAAATCCATAATAAACTATGTAATAAACTATGTAAGAATATGCATTTCTATGGTTCTGCGTATTCTGTTAGGCTACTGGGAAACTTTTCTGTCCTCTCTTTTCCCAAATGATTTTCCACCATCACCTTCCTGAAGTCAGATTTGGGCACAGGGTATGCTTTGCCCAAGGAAATGTGAATGAAATGACATGAGACTTCCAGAAGCTTTTCGATGGTTCACCATTCTTTCTTCTCCCTGCTATCAGATCAGCATATCAACATATCCCAGCTGCTTCTTCAGCCTGTATTCAGACATAGCTGGAGCCAACTCATAATAAAGATGTTTAAAAACACATGCATGAATCAAGAAATAAACTATTGTCTTTGCGACATGCAGAACTTTTGTGGATATTTGTTGGTATTCTTCGTGTTGGTTTGGCCCCCTTCCCCCAACCTCTGAGAGAAATGGTTTGGTCCTTGCTAGTTTCTCCCCGCTTTCTCCCTGCCCCCTATGCTAAGGACGTCCAGAGTCCCAGCAGCAACCCTGGAAGGAGAAACATGGGGAAAGCACATGGTGTGGTGATTTGCCCGCTGGTGAATAGAGAGTAAACTGCAGCTTCTCAGCCCAGCCGTGTGTCCTCGAGTCTCTGTTCACCACCCACGAAGCTAGCCCGGCCGGCCTGCTGGAGCCTCTGAAATTTAACAACAGATATTATCATTACAACATAATCTAATCCCCCCCACTAATATATGACTCTACATGACGAATATTCAGTTACTCTTTTTTTAGTATTTATTTATTCCCTTTTGTTGCCCTTGTTGCTTTATTGTTATAGTTATTATTGTTGTTGTTATTGATGTCATTGTTGTTTTTGATGTTGTCATTGTTGGACAGGACAGAGAGAAATGGAGAGAGGAGGGGAAGATAGAGAAGGGGAGAGAAAGATAGACACCTGCAGACCTGCTTCACATCCTGTGTGTTGTTAAAATTTCGTAGGCTCTTGCCAGCTGGGATAGCTTCACAGCAGGTAACAGAGACGCGGAGACAACGGCTGGGCAGGGAAGCTGTATTTCTTTATTCAGGAACAACGATTCATAAACTAAGACAAACTAATCACCAAACAGAACTCAGCTGTCTCTTTGCGGCGGCGCAAGCACTCTTTCTTTTTCTCTGGAACTCAGGAACCCTCTCCCTTACTCTCGAACTCAGGAACTCAGGAACTCTCGTACTCGGGAACCCTCTGCAACTCTAGCACTCTCGAACTCAGGAACCCTCTCCCAGGGTTCTTTGGGGCGGGGCCAAGCAGGCCCACGAAATTAACAGGACTCATCCAAATCTCTTGGCAGGGGAGGGCTAGAACAAACCAATGTAAAGCATACGACACCTGTGAAGGGAACTCCCTGCAGGTGGGGAGCCAGGGGCTCGAACCAGGATCCTTATGCCAGTTCTTAAGCTTTGCGCCACCTGTGCTTAACCCACTGCACTACCGCCCAACTCCCTCAGTTATTCTTTAAGGAAAATAAATAGCTTTGGGTGGTACTGATTATAAAGAGACTTCCTCTTTAATATTTGAGTTTTCTTACAGAGAAAATATATTCATGCATCACTGTAATAAAAATACTTTATTTAAAGTGAATACAGCAGGTGTTTTCTTACTTAAAATTAAATGCCAAAAAATATCATTCCTAAAATATACACAAAAACACCCAATAAATTAATAGTTCTTTTTGCCCAGCTGGCACTCTGACGAAGGAAACTGGAAGAGCGTAGCTTCATGAACTTTCTAAGGCTGGCGGAAGTACTGGGGAGTAACAGTGCCTTGTCACTTTCTCTGCAGGTAGAAGTCTGAAAAGCCTAGAGACACACTGTGAACTGGTTCCGTTGTTTTGAAATTGAAGTATATATTCATAATTTTTTTTACATTACTCATGCCAGCCTTTCCTGTGACCTCATGTTTATTTGACCAAAATTGAGATCAGTGAGTTTAAATCTTTCTGGTCTCCTTGCTACAGCCTACTCTTATCTGGCAAACTTAGTAAGAGTTGTGGGAGCTCTGTTGCTGACAACACTTATAGATATCTCTAAGTCGTAGTTTCAGTCTTTGTCTCATGGACACGATAAACCAAAAGTGGTTGGGTGGATATTCAAGAAACTTGTTCAACTTCTTATTCAAGGTCAACAACAGCACCTTGTCTTCAAACTTTACTTTAAAATCAATCGGCAATAATAAGACTCCTTGATTCAATGCTCAGCTCCCAGCTTCACATATGCCAAGGAGTGATGGTGGTAGCAACAGGAGCAACCTAGATTTCCCAATCATAGCTTTGGTAATTTTGAAACAAAATTCCTCCATCAGCAACTCTAATTCTTTCAATGAATTTGAATACACCCATTTTCCTGTATTAAATACAGTTCTATTTAAAATACCTAGAGTGGTTTCTGCTTCTATCTCTGAACTCTGAATAAATATAGACTGGAGGACTAACTTCAAAAACTAGAGCTGGGGGGCAGAAGATAGTTTAAGCAGTAGAATACATGCCTTGCATGCAGTAGGCCCTAGGTTGAAGCCTAGTGATGGAAGAGAGCATCATAGAAGCTGCAAAGATGGAAGCCATACTTGTAGTATCTCTCCTTTCTAAATAATGGAAAGAAAAAGTTGGGCCTGGGGGCTGGGTGGTGGCACACCTGGTTGAGTGCACATGATACAATGTGCAAAGACCCAGGTTGAGTACCTGGTCCCCCACCTGCAGGGGGAAAGCTTGACAAGTGGTGAAGCAGTGCTGCAGGTATCTCTCTGTCTCTCTCCCTATCACCCCCTTCTCTCTCAATTTCTGGCTGTCTCTAATCAATGAATAAATAAAGACAATAAAATTTTTTTAAGTTAGGCCTGGAAGGCTGCTCAGTGGCATTGCACATACATAATGCAATGGATTAATTCCCCACTGATACATTAAATTAGACCTGGGGGCAAGCAGTAGTGGCAGTGGGTTAAGTGCACATGGCACAAAGCACAAGGACCAGCTAAGAATACTGGTTCAAGGGGGTCGGGCGGTGGCGCAGTGGGTTAAGCGCACGTGGCGCAAAGCGCAGGAACCGGCGTAAGGATCCCGGTTCGAGCCCCCGGCTCCCCACCTGCAGGGGGGTCGCTTCACAGGTGGTGAAGCAGGTCTGCAGGTGTCTATCTTTCTCTCCCCTTCTCTGTCTTCCCCTCCTCTCTCCATTTCTCTCTGTCCTATCCAACAACGAATTGCGTCAACAAGGGCAATAATAATAACCACAACGAAGCTACAACAAGGGCAACAAAAGGGGAAAAAAAAAAAGAATACTGGTTCAAGCCCCCCACTCCCCACCTGCAGGTGTCTATCTTTCTTCCCCCTCTCTGTCTTTCCCTCTTCTCTCAATTTCTCTCTGTCCTATCCAACAACAGCAATAGCAATAACAATAATAGCAAGTGCAACCAAAATGGGAAGGGAAAAAAAATGCTCTCTAAAGACCAAATAAACAAATATGACCAAAAGAAAACATTAAAAAAGAGAGAAAGGAAGAAAGGAAGGAAGGAAGGAAGGAAATGATGTTAGGCCCAGGAGTCAGGCAATGGCACACCTGGTTAAATGCACACATTACCAATGCACAAGGACCAGGGTTCAAGTCCCCAGTCCTCACCTACAGGGGGAAAGTTTCATGAGAGGTGAAGCAGCGCTGCAGATGTCTCTCTTTCTCTCCCTGCCCCCTCTCAATTTCTCTCTGTCCTATAAAATAAAATAAAGTGTAAAAAATATTTTTTTAAAGAAGAGGAGGTGCACCTTAAATGGGGCATTCTAAGTCTAAAAAAAGAGTTAGGGGGAGTCGGTGGTAGCGCATCGGGTTAAGCGCACGTGGCGCAAAGCTCAAGGACCAGTGTAAGGATCCCAGTTCCAGCCCCCAGCTCCCCACCTGCAGGGGAGTCGCTTCACAGGCAGTGAAAGAAGTCTGCAGGTGTCTATCTTTCTCTCCCCCTCTCTGTCTTCTTCTCCTCTCCCCATTTCTCTCTGTCTTATCCAACAATGACGACATCATCAACAACAATAATAATAACTACAACAACAATAAAAACCACCAAGGGCAGGGCAACGAAAGAGAAAATAAATAATAAAAAACATTAAAAATAAATAAATAAATAAAGAGTTAGGGGGCCAGGTGGTGGTGCACCTGGTTAAGCACACGTTACAACAATGCACACGGACCTGGGTTCAAGCCCCTGATGCTCACCTTTAGGGGAAAGCTTTGCCAGAGGTGAAGCAGTGCTGCAGGTTTCTCTCTTTCCCTCTTCCTTTCTATCTTTCCCTACCCTTTCAATTTCTGGACGTCTCCATCCAATAAATAGATAATTTAAAAATTTTTAAATACTTTATTAATTTATTCATGAGAAAAATAGGAGGAGAGAGAAAGAAGCAGACATCACTCTGGTACATGTGCTGCCGGGGATAGAACTCAGGACCTCATGCTTAAGAGTCTACTGCACCACCTCCTAGACCACAATAATAAAAAAAATTTTTTTAAAGATTTAGACCCAAACACAAAAAAATAAAAATAGGGCGTTGGGCGGTAGCACAGCGGGTTAAGCAAAGGTGGCACAAAGCACAAGGACTGGTGTAAGGATCCTGGTTCGAGTCCCCAGCTCCCCACCTGCAGGGGAGTTGCTTCACAAGTGGTGAAGCAGGTCTACAGGTGTCTATCTTCCTTTCCCCTTCTCTGTCTTCCCCTCCTCTCTCCATTTCTCTCTGTCCTATCCAACAATGACGACATCAATAACAACAATAATAACTATAACAATAAAACAAGAGGGAATAAATAAAATACTAAAAAAAAAAAGACAAAAGTGTAAGAGAGGAACAATATAATTACTAAGTTATTCCAAGAACTTAAGTATCTGAATAAGTAGTTTCAGAAGGTGAAGACATCAAAGCCAGAGATATGAAGGAATAAATTCTTCAAAGAAACAGCTAGCAAAAATACTCTCAAGCTTAAGGAAATGATATTCAAAGTGAAAGAGATCCTGAAGAACAATTAGATAAAACTGCATCATCAGGAGTGAGATGATGCAATCAGAAGTACACAATTCCACCTGCAAAATACTCTTGCCAAAAAGTGAACTGGAATCCAGTCAAACTTCAAGATCTAAGTACTAATCTATAAGACATTCAAGAAATGGAGTCAGTTTTAAAAACAAGGGCCCAATTAGCCAAATTCAGATTATGAGAAACTCTATAGGATAATTTATCCAGTTTCTTCAGTTAAATTGTCTTTTAAAAAGGAGGAGTAGGGGAGTCGGGCGGTAGCGCAGTGGGTTAAGCACACATGGCACTAAGTGCAAGGATGGGTGTAAGGATCCCGGTTTGAGCCCTGGCTCCCCACCTGCAGGGGAGTCGTTTCACAAGTGGTGAAGCAGGTCTGCAGGTGTCTATCTTTCTCTCCCTCTCTGGCTTCCCCTCCTCTCTCCATTTCTCTCTGTCCTATCCAACAACAACGACATCAATAATAACTACAACAATAAAACAACAAGGGCAACAAAAAAGGGAATTAATTAATTAATTAATTAATCTAATTAAATATAAAGACAAAGTTTTTTTTTTAAAAAAAAAAGGAGGAGTAAGGGAATTGGGCGGTAGCGCAGCAGTTTAAGTGCAGGTGGTGCAAAGCACAAGGACTGGTATGAGGAGCCCAGTTCGAATCCCCTGGCTTCCCACCTGCAGGGGAGTCACTTCACAAGCCATGAAGCAGGTCTGAAGGTGTCTATCTTTCTCTCCCCCTCCTCTCTCCATTTCTCTCTGTCCTATCTAACAACAACGATCAATAACAACAATAGTAACTACAACAACAATAAAAAAAACAAGGACAACAAAAGGGAAAATAAATAAATATTAAAAAGGAGGAGTAAGAGTTTAAAAGAGACATGAGCAACAAAATAAAATGTCTAGACCTTGCTTGGATTCTGATTTAAACAAGCAAATGTAATAAGTCATTTCTGAGCCAGTCGGGGGAAAAACTGAATGTGGACTGGTTATTACAAGATAGTAGGTTATTACAATGAATGGGGCATGGGGAAAAAAAAACAAGATAATAAGGAATAACTGTTAATTTCCTTATGTGTGATAGTGGGTTTGTGGTTATGTTATTTCTTAGTGCCCTTATTATATGTTAGAGATCTATTCAAGTATTTATGAATGCAGTGATATAAGATGTGGGGTTTGCTGTAAAATGATGCTGCTTAAAAAAGGAATAGACAATATGGTAAAAATAAAGCTAGATGCTGGTACATGGAGTCTGCTGTTCTCTCTAGTTTTGTATTCAAAATTATTATAATAGAAAGTAAAGGAGGGAGAGAAGGGGGTGAGGTAGGAAAGAAAGCAAAGGAAGGGAAAGGATAGAAGGAAGAGGGAGGAAGGAAACCCAATGGTTAACTTAAAACTATTAATCAGGGTGGGGGTATAGCATAATGGTTATGCAAAGAGACTTTCATACCTGAGGCTCTTAAGTCCCAGGTTCAATCCCCCACACTGCCATAAGCCAGAGCTGAGCAGTTGTCTGGCGAAAAAAAAAACAAACAACTATTAATCATGGAATTTCAGAATATCAGTAATAAAGCAAACAAAAAACAAAAACAAAACTACAAATAAGATTTTCTGATAGCATCAGAAAGGAATCAGATTTACAATAATATGGATGCTAGAGGACTGTATGAACCCTGTCATCAAATTTTTGAACAAGTTATTTTTACCCTAGAATCTTTTATTTGGCCTGTCAATCATACATCCAGGTAGAATAAAAATTTTTGAGATCAGCAAGATTTCAAGAAAGTTATCTCACCGATTCTTTCTAAGGAAGCAACTAAGAGATGCACCCTGAAAAAACTAATGAAATTAATTTTTAAAAAGAAAGGGGGGCAGGTGGTGGCACACCTGGTTGAGCGTACATGTTACAATGTGCAAGGACCCAGGTTCGAGCCCCCAGCCTTCCCCTGCAGGGGGAAAGCTTTGTGTGTGGTGAAACAGTGCGGCAGGTATCTCTCTACCTCTCTATCTCCCCTTCTCTTTTGCTTTCTCTGTCTCTTGCCAATAAATAAAAATTAAAAAAAAAAAAAAAAGAAAGTAAAGGTAAGGCCAGGAGATAACCCACCCAGTAGAGTACACATCTGACCATGTGTGAGTACTCAGGTTCGAGCCCCACCACCACATGGGCACACCAAAGACAGTAAAAGCAGTGCTGTGGTCTTTTTTTTTTTAATTTTTATTTTATTTTATTTATTTATTTATTATTATTATTTTTTTTTTTGGTCTCCAGGGTTATTGCTGGGGCTCAGTGCCTACAATCCACTGCTCCTGGAGGCTATTTTTTGCCGTTGCTTATCATTGTTGTTGTTATTGTTATTATTGTTATTGCTCTCGTTGTTGGGATAGGCCAGAGAGAAATCGAGAGAGGAAGGGAAGACAGAGAGGGGGAGAGAAAAACAGACACCTGCAGACCTGCTTCACTGCTTGTGAGGTGATCCCCCTGCAGGTTCGGAGCCGGGAGCTCGAACTGGGCTCCTTATACCAGTCCTTGCACTTTGTGCCACGTGCGCTTAACCTGCTGCACTACCACCGGGCCCCTCCGTGGTCTTTCTCATCTCTCTTTCTGTACCTGAAATGAAAAAATAAAACAAAACAGCCTGAAAGTCACACATGTGTGAAGCCCCAGTGTTATGATAAATAAAAGGGAAAATTAAAGTTCCAGGAAACAGGGCATCTATCAAAGAGACGGGTATCTCCAGGATTGTAATGAAGGGACTCACAGGTGACAGCCTAGGCTTAAAGGACAACCAGGTTTGTGGAAAACCTAATGAATTTGGAAATACTGAGAAGAGATCTAAAGAGCATTCCACTAGAAAGTGGGGTTGGTTTTTTTATGGGTCATGATTTTTGTCTGGCCTTTTAAGTACTATAATCTCAGGACCTAGAATAGCACCACAGGTGGTGAAGCAGGTCTGCAGGTGCCTATCTTTCTGTCTCCCTTTCTAGCTTCCTCTCCTCCCTCGATTTCTCTCTGTCCTATCAAGAAAAAAATTTTATAAAAATGACCACAGGAGCAGTGGATTCATAGTGCAGGTACCAAGCACAATCCAGCAATAACCCTGGAGGGAGAAAAAAAAAAACTTCACCAGATAACAATTAACTGGGAAGACAAATCATCCTCAGAAGATGGATGAGGGAGTCGGGCTGTAGTGCAGCGGGTTAAGCGCAGGTGGCGCAAAGCACAAGGACCGGCATAAGGATCCCGGTTTGAACCCCGGCTCCCCACCTGCAGGGGAGTTGCTTCACAGGCGGTGAAGCAGGTCTGCAGGTGTCTATCTTTCTCTCCCCCTCTCTGTCTTCCCCTCCTCTCTCCATTTCTCTCTGTCCTATCCAACAACGACAACAACAATAATAACTACAACAATAAAACAACAAGGGCAACAAAAGGGAATAAATAAATAAAATATTAAAAAAAAAGAAGATGGATGAATGTGTGGATAGCAATCAGAGCAGGGAACACTAAGTCATACTGCAGCATGGCTCTAGCTAGCCAGTTCTGTCATAAGCAGCAAAGCATTGTAGAGTGACTAAGAAACAAGAGACCTTTTTTTTCCCACCAAGATTGCTGGGCCAGCACTAGAATCCACCACTCCTGGCAGCGTTTTTTTTTTGTTTGTTTGTTTGTTTGTTTGGGTTTTTTTGTCCATTTTATTGGACAGGACAGAGACAAATTGTAAGAGGAGGGGTAGATAGACAGGAAGAAGTACCTGCAGACCTGCTTTGCTGCTTGTGAAACTCCCCCCCCCCACCCCTACACAGGTGGGGAGCCAGAGGCTTGAACCCAGATCCTTACACGGGTCCTAATGCTTAGTACTATATGCAATTAACTGGATGCACCACTGCCCGGCCCACTATAAACTGTTCTGAACACAGGAAACACCTTGAGGGAGCAAAGGCGCCAAACTTCCCATAAGGACTCATCTCCGAGGTAGAAAAAGAAACCAATTAAAACTGGTATCTCAGGCCAGTGGAGTTAATATGGCCAAACTCAACCCACTCCCCCCACCCCCTAACAATGAACTCTTTGGGTGAGACAGCCTCACTCAGAACTAATACTGCCTACACAGAGCACATGGAATGGAGGATTATGTTGCAATAACTACATTGGAGGTCAGGAAAACTCAAGTGTAGCATGAAATCCTCCATTTGAGTTAGGTTTGAGTTAAACTCAAATCTCCTTGGGCAATATACTAGGCACTATATCAGGAGCTATCACAATTCTTCCTTTTTTAATTTTTATTTATAAAATAAAACACTGGCAAAACCATAGGATAAGAGGGGTACAACTCCACACAAGTCCTACCACCAGAACTCCGTATCCCATCCCCTCCCGATAGCTTTCCTATTCTTTATCCCTCTGGGGGTATGGACCCGGGGTCATTATGGGGTTCAGAAGGTGGAAGGTCTGGCTTCTGTAACTGTTTCCCCACTGAACATGGGCGTTGGCAGATCGATCTATACTCCCAGCCTGTCTCTGTCTTTCCCTAGTTGTCTTTCCCTAGAGCTCTGGAGAAGTGGGACTTAAGGAAACATTGGTGGGGTCATCTGCCCAGGGAAGTCTGATTGGCATCATGGTAGCATCTGGAACCTGGCGGTTCTTTGTCATTCTTATTTGCTGCCATGGATATTCTTTTGTGTCCACTGAAAGCAAATCTTGTTAATGTTACCTTCACTGTTCCTGAAGTATCCCTCCTGCAGGTGGGAACCTGGGGCTGGAACCTGGATCCTTATGCATAGTAATATAAACAATTAATCAGGTGTACCACCACCTGGCCCCTCAAATATTTCTTACACTTAAGACTTTTTACATCTAAAAACTAGGCAAGGCAAATATTTGTGCTTCCTTCTCTTCCCCTTGATCATAATATTTCAGCTTTTTTTAAACTAGTATAGTCATGAGCCCTTTGAAATATAACTAAAATAGGACTACTACCTATCTACAAAACAGAGACACCCCCCCACCCCAACTCTTCATCTGAACTATTCCAGCCTTTAGGTTCATGATCAGTCAACAATTTGTTTGGCTTTATATGTTAAGTCTTTTTTCAGCCACCAGATTTTAGATGCTAACATGATGCCAAATGGACTTCCCTGGACAGAGGACCCCAACAATATGTCCTGGAGCCCCGCTTCCCCAGAGCCCCGCCCCACTAGGGAAAGAGAGAGAAAGGCTGGGAGTATGGATCAACCTGCCAACGCCAATGTTCAGCGGGGAAGCAATTATAGAAGCCAGACTTTCTACCTTCTGTACCCCATAATGACCCTGGGTTCATACTCCCACAGGAGTAAAGAATAGGAAAGTTATCAGGGGAGAGGATGAAATAAAGATTAAAAGTCATTCCGGAGGCAGGGCAATGGAACAGCATCAGCGGGGTTTCTCTCCTCTCCTCTACCGGGTCAACTAGGAATACCAAAGGAGATCATCTGGGACTGCAACAAGGCAGGACTAGAACAACTTCAGTAACCCACCAAATCTCTGGTGAGTGCAAATACGTGTGGCTTGTGGACAGAGAAGAGGCTAATTATCTCAAGGTTATTAGAGAGCTGAAATAGCTGAAATAGCTGAGCTAAGAACACAACTAGCTGAACAAGCTAAAACAGTATCAGAACAGGGTAACAAAATAGATGAACTCCAGAAAACAGTAGAGGGAAGAGAGAATAGAAAAAAATGGGCTTAAGACAGAATTAACAAGATCGAGGACAAATTAGAGACAACTAAAAAAGAAGTAAGAGATCTCAAAAAGAGATTGAGATACTGAAAACAACAACAGAGAACTATGGGATGACTTCAAAAGAAATAATATACACACTATTAGCTTACCAAAGGAAGAAAGAGAGGGAGGGGAAGAAAGCATTCTTCAGGACATAATAGCTGAGGACTTCTCTAGTCTAGACAACATCAAAGACATAAAGGTTTAAGAAGCCCAGGGGGTCCCAAACAGATTTAACCCAGACTTAAAGACACATAATATTTAGAATGGAAAGGAATAAGGATAAAGAAAGGATCCTGGGAGTCGGGCTGTAGCGCAGCGGGTTAAGCGCAGGTGGCGCAAAGCACAAGGACCGGCATAAGGATCCCGGTTCGAACCCCGGCTCCCCACCTGCAGGGGAGTCGCTTCACAGGCGGTGAAGCAGGTCTGCAGGTGTCTATCTTTCTCTCCTCCTCTCTGTCTTCCCCTCCTCTCTCCATTTCTCTCTGTCCTATCCAACAACGACGACAACAACAATAATAACTACAATAATAAAACAACAAGGGCAACAAAAGGGAATAAATAAATAAAATAAAATATTTAAAAAAAAAAGAAAGGATCCTGAAGGTTGAAAGAAAAAAACAAAGAGCCACCTAAAGAGGAAAACCCATAAGATTAGCAGCAGACATCTCCACACAAACACTACAGGCCAAAAGAGAATGGCAAGGTGTCTATCGAGTGCTCAATGAGAAAGGCTTTCAACCTTTCAACTTTTCAAGACTACTGCATCCTGCTAGACTGTCATTCAGACTAGATGGAGGCATATAAACTTCTCAGACATGCAACAGTTGAAAGAATCAATTATCACCAAGCCTGCCCTGAAAGAGGTTCTGAAAATTCTCCTATAAACAGTCAGATCACCATAAATAGGACATAGATCAGAACACTCTAAAACACTACAAGAACGGCGCTTAAAATATCTTCAATCTTTGCTATCAATAAATGTCAATGTCCTGAATTCACCTATTAAAAGGCACAGAGTAGAAAAATGGATCAGAAAACACAACCCAACAATATGCTGTCTACAGGAAACCCACCTAACTCAACAAGACAAACACAGACTCAAAGTGAAAGGATGGAAAACTATCATACAAGCCAATGGCCCACAAAAAAGGACAGAAACAGCTACTCTCATATCTGATAAACTAGAACTATTGGACATTTTCACAGTCATTCATTCCAAGAAACTGGAATACACATTCTACTCAAGTTCACATAGGTCATTCTCAAAGATAAACCATATGTTAGGCCACAAAGATAGCATCACCAAATTCAAGAGCATTGAAATCATCCCAAGCATCTTCTCAGACCACAGTGGAATTAAACTAACACTTAACAATCAACAAAGATTAGTAAGAGTCCCAAAATGTGGAAACTCAACAGTACACTACTTAACAACAGTACACTACTTACTGGTTCAAAGAGGAAATCAAGGAAGAAATCAAAATGTTTTTAGAGTTCAATGAAAATGAAGACACAAGCTATCAAAATATTTGGGACACAGATAAGGAGGTAATGAGAGGGAAGTTCATAGCCATACAAGCACACATTAGGAAACAAGAAAAAGTACAAATAAACAGCCTGATTGCACATCTTAAAGACCTAGAAGAAGAAGAACAAAGGAACCCTAAAGCAACCAGAAGGACAGAAATCACTAAAGTTAAGGCAGAAATCAATAACATTGAAAATTAGAAAACCATACAAAAGATCAATGAAAGTAAATGTTGGTTCTTCAAGCGAGTGAACAAAATCGACAACCCTTTAGCCAGACTCACAAAACAAAAAAGGGAGAAGACCCAAATAAATCAGATCATAAATCAGAGGAGATATCACAACAGACAATGCAGAAATTCAACATATCATGGAAGGATTCTATGAACAACTATATGCCTCCAAGCTAGAGAACCTGGAAGAAATGGACAATTTCCTAGATACTTATGAGCTTCCAAAACTAAGTAAAGAGGAACTAGATAACATGAATAGGTCCATCACAGCTAATGAAATTGAAACAGTTATCAAAAACCTCCCCAAGAATAAAAGTCCAGAACCAAATAGTTTTACAAATGAATTCTATAAAACCTTCAAAGAAGAACTAACACTTCTACTTTTAAAAGTCTTCCAGAAGATTGAAGACACTGGAATACTCCCTTCCAGCTTCTATGAAGCCAACATCACTCTGATACCAAAAGCAGACAGGGAAAGAACCAAAAAAGAAAACTTCAGACAAGTATCTCTGATGAACAAGATGTGAAAATATTGAACAAAATTCTAGCCAACTGGATACAGCAGTATATTTTAAAAATTTGTTCATCATGACCAAGTGGGGTTTATCCCAGGCATGCAAGATTGGTTTAATATACGTAAATCAATAAACATGATCCACCACATCAACAAAAGCAAAACCAAAAACCACATGATCATATCAATAGATACAGAGAAAGCCTTTGACAAAATACAACATCCCTTTATGATCAAAACACTACAAAAAATGGGAATAGATGAAAAATTCCTGAAGATAATGGAGTCTATATATAGCAAACCTACAGCCAATATCATACTCAATGGTGAAAAACTGGAAGCATTTCCCCTCAGATCAGGTACTAGACAGGGCTGCCCGCTATCACCATTACTATTCAACATAGCGTTGGAAGTTCTTGCCATAGCAACCAGGCAGAAGCAAGGAATTAAAGGCATATAGATTGGAAGAGAAGAAGTCAAACTCTCACTATTTGCAGATAACATGATAGTATACATGGAAAAACCTAAGGAATCCAGCAAGAAGCTTTTGGAAATCATCAGGCAATACAGGAAGGTGTCAGACTACAAAATAAATATTCAAAAGTCAGTGGCATTCCTCTATGCAAGCACTCAGTTAGAACCTCCTGCTTGTAAGTGCTGTGACCTACTACCTATTGTTGTTGTTACTGATGTTGTCGCTGTTAGATAGGACAGAGAGAAATGGAGAGAGGAAGGGAAGACAGAGAAGGGGAGAGAAAGATAGACACCTGCAGACCTGCTTCACAGCCTGTAAAGCAACTCCCCTGAAGGTGGGGAGCTGGGTGCTTGAACCCCCAACCTTAAGCAGTTCCTTGCACTTTGCGCCACCTGCGCTTAACCTGCTGCACCACCGCCCGACTCCCCCTTTCTTTTTTTATAAACATGCTAAACTAGGGCTGACCCCAATGACCACGTCTTAACTTATTAAGACTCTACTCCCCCCGCCCACCAAAAAAAGGGACTCCTTCTCAAATAGGAAAACATGCACAGGTGCCAGGGCTTAGGGTTTCCCTATATCTCTTTGGAGGACAGTAGTCAACCCAGAATACTGGGTGATTGGGCAAACTGTGGTAGGATCATATGATTGAATAGAACTCAGTGAGTAAATGAATTATCCATACATGAAAAGAAAAGGAGTAACTTTCAATCCCGTTGCCTACCAAAATAATCCACTTAGAAAAAGTGTCATGTGGGCGAGTGGTAGCATAACTGATTAAGTACACACATTATCATGCACAGAAACCCAGGTTCAAGTCACTGTCCCCCACTTGTAGTGGGGAGAGCTTCATGAGTGGTGAAGTAGTACTGCAGATTTCTCTCAGTCTCCTACTATATCTCCCCTCCCATCTCAGTTTCCCTCTGTCCTATCAAACAAACAATCAGAAAAGATTTCATACTGCATGATGACAACTCCATGACTTCTGGAAACTGCAAGACTAAAGGTAAAAGGTAAGTTATCTCCATGGATTTGGGTGAGTGTTGACTAGCTGAAGCACTAGGGTTGGTTTTTGTTTGTTTGATCGGTCTTTCATACATGTGCAATTGTACCAGAGCTTCCTCTAGTGCAATATATGGCACCTTTCATGTGGTGTCAAGTTTGGACCTGGATTGCACACATGGTGATGCAAATGCTCTATCTGGCAAATTATTACTCTGGCCCAATTAGTTGTTTTTTTTTTTTGTTGTTTTGTTTTGTTTTTTTAGGAGAGTGGAATGGCTCTCTATATGTTACTATAGTAATATATATATATATATATATATATATATATATATATATGACATTAAACATTTGTTAAAAGCTATAGAACTGTACAACAAAAAGAATGAGCCATAATAAAAACTATGGACTTCAGGGAGTCGGGCGGTAGCGCAGTGGGCTAAGCACAGGTGGCGTAAAGTGCAAGGACCCGCATAAGGATCCTGGTCCAAGCCCCCAGCTCCCCACCTGCAGTGGGGGTCACTTCACAGGCCGTGAAGCAGTCTGCAGGTGTCTATCTTTTTATCTCCCCGTCTTCCCCTCCTCTCTCCATTTCTCTATCCTATCCGACAACAACATCAATAACAACAAAATAACAACAAAAATAATAACTACAACAATAATAAAAAAAACACAAGGGCAACAAAAGAGAAAATAAATAAATATTTTTTAAAAAGCTATGGACTTCAGTTAATGAAATGTATTGATAATGGTTCATCAGCTGTAACATGTACTATATTTATGCAAGATGTTAACAGGGGGAACAGTAAGTTGAGAAAGATTGCTACATGGGAACTCTCTGTATTATCCTGTTAACTTTGCTATAGACCTCCAAAAATAGTCTACTGATCAAAATAAATTCATTATGGGATCTAAGACACAAATATCACTAAATTCAGGAAGTTTTTCCTATCCTACTCCACCAATATTTCTGAGATGGTTTACGTGGCCTTCTCCCAGGCTCCCACAATTCTCTGAGCATACAGATTGCTATTGTTGTATCTGCCACATTGTATTTTAATAACTTTGTTATTTAATAACTCTGGAGGGTAGTAGCTATGGCTTGCAGACCCCTGGCCTAAAATGCAGAGATCATTCAAGGAGCGATTTATGCAACCTGCTAGTAGGAACTCAGGGATGCCTGGTAAAGGGCACTTCTGTTGCCTCAATGCACAAATTATGCCATTTGTAATATAATCATCAAAAACTTTCTGACCTAGTCAACAATTTGTTTGGCTTTATATGTTAAGTCTTTTTCAGCCACCAGGTTCCAGATGCTAACATGATGCCAAACCGACTTCCCTGTGCAGATGACCCCACCAATCTGTCCTGGAGCCCCACTAGAGAACGAGAGAAAGAGAGAGAGAGAGAGATGGAGAGAGACGGGTGTTGTTAAAATTTGGAGGCTCTAGCCGGGCTAGCTTCACAGGCGGGTAACAGAGACGCGGAGACAACGGCTGGGCAGGGAAGCTATATTTCTTTATTCAAGAACAACGATTCATAAACTAAGACAAACTAATCACCAAACAGAACTCTGCTGTCTCTTTGCGGCAGCGCAAGCTCTCTCTCTTACTCTGTCCCTCTCCAACTCTGGAACTCAAGAACCCTCTCCAACTCTCGAACTCTGGAACTCAGGAACCCTCTCTCGGGGTTCCTTGGGGCGGGGCCAAGCGGGCCCTGAAATTATAAGGACTGATCCAATTCTCTTGGCGGGGGAGAACTACCCAATGTAAAGCATACAACAGACGGGTAGGCTGGGAGTATGGATAGACCTGCCAACACCCATGTTCAGCAAGGAAGCAATTACAGAAGCCAGAACTTCCACCTTCTGCACTCCACAATGATCTTGGGTCCATACTCCCAGAGGGTTAAAGAATAGGAAAGCTATCAGGGGAGGGGATGGGATATGGAGTTCTGATGGTAGGAATTGTGTGGAGTTGTACCCTTCTTATCTATGGTTTTGTCAATGTTTCCTTGTTAAAATTTTTAAAAAATAGGAAAGCTATCAGGGGAGGGGATGGGTTATTGAGTTCTGGCGGTGGGAATTGTGTGAAGCTGTACCCCTCTTATCCTATGTTTTTTGTCAGTGTTTCCTTTTTTATAAATTAAAAAAAAAAAAAAAAACCTCTGAGGTCAGAGAGCTCAGGTCTGAGGTTAGCCAATTTTCTGGATGAGGCATAGGATTACTGATTTTGCTTTGCCAAGATGATCCCCACGAGAAAGCTTTGCACTAGGAAAAGAAAAATTATGGTTCAAAACCAATGGTCAAACGCAAGCTGTCTATCTTACACAATCTCCTCCTCCCACCCCTTGATCAAATTAGAAGATCGTATAGTACAGGAGTTGCTGGCACAAAAGTCTATATGACAGATAATAATCCAAGAATGTCCACTTAGGCCAGAAGATGCTGGCACTTTGAAAAGTTCACATCTAATCTAAAGTGAGCAGCTACTCCTAGGCTTCAATTGTTGCCACACCAGAATGTGGACACACTATTGCAGACAAGGTAGAGATGAAGATTTCTGGTCACAAAGAAATCTGCCTTTAAAAAATGTTCACAATTCAAACCCGTGTGTTGGGAGAGTAAAGAATCATTCAGCTGAACTGGGGGGTGGTTTATGATGAGGAGAAATAACCCACAAAAAGCAGCTTGCAGAGAACATTGATTATCACACTCAAGGAGTTTGTTTATCAACTGTTTTCTAGGTTTGAGTAATCAGTTTCATAAAGAAAGCTTCATGATTAGAGTAGTATACATATTATCATTTCTGTCACTGTTCCTGTTATTTTAATAGAACAGTACATCCACTAATTTCACTACTCTAAATCACAAATTTTTTTTTTCATTGAAAGAGACAGAAATGAGGGAGAGGCACTATAGCTATGAGGCTTCCTCAGATGTTATAACACTTCCTGTGTGGTGTTGGGGCTTAAATCTGAATCCCTGCATGGCAAACCTTGCATCCTAGGTAGCTAACTCTATAGAGTCCTAGAATAGCGCTATCGAAGTGATCACTCAGCTTGGCGGTGGATAGAGAGAGGAAAGGGTCCTAAATTAGAAGTCTGTCAGTAACCTAAGTTAGGACAAAAGAGAAATGACTGTATATTCCAAGCAGCCCTGTCCATTTTGTTTGTTGCTGTCTGTACAGCACTGAGCATGAAGCCTGCTCAATAAACATTTCTTGAAAGAATGGAAGAAAAAGTGGGAGTGTAGGTGAGAAGGTTTATCGCCGAACTGGGTTAAAAGACATTGGTGAGACCCAGGTTCAAGCCCCTGGTTCCATCTGCAGGGGGAATGCTTCACGAGTGGTGAAGCAGGGTGCAGGTGTCTCTCTTTCCCTCTATATCTCCACCAGCCCTCTAAATTTCTCTCTGTCCTTATCAATGTGTAAATAATAAAACATTTTTTTAAAAAGACATTGGTGAGAGCAGTTATGCGTGTGTGTGTGTGTGTGTGTAGGGGGGTGTCACAGAAACCTGGTTCCTTCCCTAAAGCTTTCTCTAAGATCCCTGAGAAGGCGGTCAATGAAGAGATCACGCCGGCAGGATTCAAAAAAGACCTTTGCCGGTTCTATTTCTGGTAGTTCACGTGGCCTCTACAGTCTAGCAGAAGGAAGGGAAAAGAAGTACCTTGAAGGATTGACTGGATGATTTCGTGAAAATTTAGGAAGGAGCCATTTCTGTCCTTCTCTCGACCCATAATCCCCCAAGTGCACAGCCTGAATTGTCCTAAGCCTCGGACAGTATCAGGAACCATATCAGGGTGGGCTGAGCGCCCACTAGCCGGGAGTCTGTGGGCCTGGCCGAGCAGCCCCGAGCCAGAGCAGAGAGGGGGAGCTCCAAGGCTCGCCCACACCCCCCAGCTGCCCCGAGCCGCAGTTCTTGGAAACCGCCCCCCAGCACCCACCCCTCCTCCTCTTTCCGCTCCCCCACCCCCATTTCCGTCCCCCTCTGCCAGCCTCCACCTAGCTCCCCGCCCGGACCCCGCACTCTCCCCTGTCCACTGCCTGACGGCCGGGCCGCCCTTCTTCCTCCTCCCTCCGCAGCCCGAGACCCTCCCAGGCGGCCAAGACAACCCCGTGCCCCGCAGGGCCAATGAGGATCTAGCGCAGGGCGGGGCGGGGCTTAGGCCGGAGCGGAAGTGGTGATCGGAGCGGAAGTGGAGCTGCTGCCACCGCCACCGCCGCCGCCGTCGCCGCCGTCGCCGCCGCCGCCGCCGCCGCTGCCGCCGCCGCCGATCCGGGAGCCGGGCTAGTTGCTGCCGCAGCTGCTGCACGCCGCCGCCGCCGCCGCCGCAGGAGGAGGAAGAGGAGTGGGCTCGGGAAGGAAGCGGTCATCGCGCTCGGCCCTTTGCTCGCTAGTGTCTTTACCCCCTTTGTAGTCCTCCCACGGTGAGTGCAGCGCGGGGTCCGTCCGGGGACGGGCCCAAAGCCCCCTCGAGTGGGGGAGACGGCGAGGGTCCCCCAGCCGCGGGTGGGTCCGGGGGGCCACTGCGCGCCACCTCCGCCCTCGCGGCGGCCTGGCCTGGCCGCGGCCCCTCCCTGTTTCCGGGGCCGGGCCCGTCGCCGCCCGGAGCAGCCCAGGCTGCCTCGCTGCCTGCTGTCCGGCCTGGAGGGCGGGGTGCGGCTCGGTGCCGGGGCGAGCCGAGTACGAAGGGGCCCGGGAACCCGGCTTCCTGGGCGCGCCCTCTCCTCCCTGCTCGCCTTGGGCCCACACGACCCCTCCCTGCGTCTTGGGCGGCGTGAGAACGGTCCCTTTGAATCCCTGTCACCTTGCTTTCCGGTTTCTAGAAATTAAAAAAAAAAAAAAAAAAGAAGAAGAAAAGAAAAATCGAACCAAATGCGGGCGAGTTCTGAGCCCCGGAGCCCCTGCAGGGCTCCCCCTGGGTGGGTGAGGGCTTTAACCTTGGGAGCTGGCAGAGGGGAAGCCCCCTCCCACTTTGCAGCAAAGCCATTTCATCATTGCTCACTGGCAGGATCCGAGATTTCCTGGGAAGCACTGGGTTGAGGTTTGAATCGAGAAAATTCATTTATTGGAACCGGTTACTGATTCAAGCCGGATTCGGGGGGGGGGGGGGAGAGTCAGAATCTGAGAACGTTTTCCCACGATATTTTGCCGTCTTTAAAATACCAGTCTTTTGTGTTCTTGTCCCCAAACCCCCCCCCCATTCTCCATACTAGCACGTTTTTCAGCCAGAAATTTGCCTATTTTGCCCTCCCTGATGATGGGAATGGGTGCAAGTGATTTGGACCCCTTTTCTACAGATAATGATCTTCGTCTTTTGCAAATGGAGAACTTGTAATGGGGGTATTCAAATGTGGCAGTATCGATAAGATAATTTGCCAACCTTTCTGTAAAAATCCGTGTCTCTTGTTCTTGCCTTTTCTGTTTTTCTCTTCGGTAAGGCTAAATAGCATCAGGCTTTGATTTTACCTGCCCTGTGTGGAAGACAAAATTCACAGTGTGATATTTTATGAACATGGAGAGGTAGGTGGCCAAAGGAGCCAAACCAGCAAAATGTAACCCTTGTAAGAATGTGAAAATTGCCTGCATTTCTGACTCCACTTCAATCATATAAAACCACCACATGCAGTTTATAGAATTGAACACGTGGCTACTGTGCATTTTTCATTTTCCTGTTGGAATTTTATTTGTATAAATGTTACCTTATTCTCAAGGATTTGCTTGTTGTTTCCTTTGCAGACCACTTCTTGTTTAGGAATATCTCCATTGTCAGAGCCCTCATTTTTCTATGTCCCTAGCAGCACACAAGATGATGGTGAGGCTAAAACCTGTCAGTTTTACTGGACCAAATTTAGAATTTTAATGTGGTTTTCACAATATGTTTAATAATCCCATAGCTGCTGAAAATTTCCTTGGCCTCTCCTTTTTCAGTGAGATAAATAAGTCACCCATCTAGTTTTCGGATTGAATATCCTCATTTATTAGTAGCAAATATTTATGTACTGTCAGACCCTAGAGGATGGCTCCTACCCTGTAATCTTAAGTACATTTCCCATCATGCAGTGCTTGTGTGATGTTGAAGCCATTTTAGAATTGGAGCTCTATAGATGCGGGAGGCTGTTTCCATAAAACCAGGCTGAACAAATAAATTCCCATGATGCTAGTTCCACAGCATGGTCTCCAGAGATGTGGGCCATTGCAAAAAGTGCGGTTTGTCCATTTGGCTGTAATGACAGAAATAGCCAGAACACTAGGCTTGGAATTAGATAAATTTGTTCAGGTCTTGCTTGCAACATTTTCTATCTGATCTTCATATTACTTAACTTCTCGTCTTAGTTTCTAGAGCTGTCATGAGGCCTTTTAAAATAAAGCTCTAAATTGTTAAATTTAATGTTAAGTTTGTGGGTTTATTTTTCAGTTGCAACATTCATTATTAATGGCTTTTTTCCTTCCAGTTGCATTCTGATGAGGCCTAACCTTGCTTTGTATACAATACTGTCTTCAAGAAAAAAATGACATAAATTTTATATCGTGTATAGCATCTTCCATCTTTCTGAACCCATCTTATTTATATAATGAAAATGATAATCTTTCATGTGACAAACTGAGTAATTAAACATCTGAGCTATAGTTGTGCCCTAATAAATGCTATTTTACAATGATTATAAATATGTACATCTATAAGCATAGCATAGACACATAGAATTTGTCCATTTGTGATTTTTCAAGGTGGTATCAACAATTAATCTGTAATAATAGCTACTACCATATATTGTTGACTATGTGCCAAGCTTCATTCCTAAACACTTCACACTCCTAACAGAATTTTCATAATAATCAGGGATAGGTAAGTACTGTTAACCACAATAATGGATGAAGAAACTGTGACAGAAACTAAATAATTTTTCCAGGAAAGAATACTGAAGTGCTGAAGCCAAGAATCAGATCCAGGTATAATAGCTTTAATGGTATATTTCTGTTCATGGCAGAGCACCACATGTGTGTCTTTCAGGTAAATACCATTTTGTGTGTGTGTGTGTGTGTGTGTGTGTGTGTGTGTGTGTCCGTCCTGTGAAAGTGTATGTGCTTGAACAGAAATACTAACAAATCTTGAAGATAGATATATTGTAGTTTATTGGTTGCAGATATATTCATTCTAGCAGACAGAGGTGCAACTGCAGGTGTGCATCCACCTGCAGTGTGAGGGAAAGCCTGCAGCTTGCAACACATCAGGAAGAAGGTTCATTTTTACTTTATGGTACACTATTTCATTTATCAAGTCCCAGGTTTTTCAGTCTGCTCAGGACCATCACTGTTTTCACTGATCATACTGTTACTACTACTGTGATACATACTACTACTGTAGAATTGCAAATTTTCCATATTTTGTTGGGAAAATAAAGGACTATATCCAGTGCGTAGGAAGCTCTGAATTATGAAATTTGCTATATTGTGCTACCTGCTTTTTTTTTTTTAGTGTCATCAAACTAAGCAGTTATCCTTTAGAGAAGATAACTTTGGAGAAGGGGCTAAAAGCTACTCATAAAGAAGCTTTAAAGTACTAGTTTTTCCTATATATTTCCTAGAGTGAAGTGATAATTCACACTATTTAGGGGTCAAGAAATTAGGCACAGTAAGGAACTAGACTCTCAACCATGAGGTCCTGAGTTCAATCCACGGCAGCACATGTACCAGAGTGATGTCTGGCTATTTCTCTCTCTCCTCCTATCTTTCTCATTAATAAATAAATAAAATCTTAAAAAAAAAAAAAAACATTAATTCAGGGGCCAGATGGTGGTGTACCTCGGTGAGCACACATTTTTTTTTTTTTTTTTTTTTAACCAGAGCACTGTTCAGCTCTGGCTTATAGTGGTGTGGGGGATTGAACATGGAACTCTGGAGCCTCAGGCATGAGAGTCCCTTTGCATAACCATTATGCTATCTACCCTCCGCCCTAGCACACATGTTACAATGCACAAGGACCTGGGTTCAAGCCCCTGGTTCCCCACCCGGGGGGGAATCTTTGCAAGTGGTGAAACAGGACTGTAGATGTCTTTTGTCTCTCTCCCTCTCTATGTCCCCCTTTCCTGTCAATTATTGGCTGTCTCTATCCAATAAATAATGATGGTAAAAAAAAAAAAAAATTAGGCACAGAAATTCTTAAGTTCTAGCACCATTTTGGTCTCCATATGAATACTATAATCCTATCAGTACTCATCATCTATATATGATGATGGAGAAATTAACAGCAAAATTCTGAGAGTTCTTTTAAGAGGAATACTTAGGGAGAAAGAATAGACTAAACCACTTTCTGTTTTGTGATACATGTGCTAAGAGCCAATCATCTCACTGCTTTATCTGTCAAAAGATAAAATGTAGGTATAGTTACGTTTGTAATTACAGTGAAGTTGATCGGATTGCTTTGAGAAAGCAAACTGTAGGTAAATGAGATATTATTTAAGTTTGTCCCTGTACTAGTTAATTTATTTCATTGTTTTCCTTAAGAGACCCAACAATAAAAGTTATTTCTGAACGGCCTTGATTGCAGATGGAGGCGACAATAAAATAGATTTAAACCCTGGGCCTTGTTATTCTTTGCCCATAAAACTTAACTTAAAGCTTGTCTGACAATCTGATGAGTTTTGGGCATATGTTTTTTTTTTTAGATCTTTATTTCACCTTTACTTTTTTATTATTTTAAGATTATTTATCACCTATTTAATGAGTTGGACAAAGAAAGAGAGCAGATTAACACTTGTGAGTAAGCAATGCTGTGGATAAACCTGAGGCTTCTCTTAGACAATTGCCAAACAATTTACCTACTCAAATAATTTTCTTTTGTGGCCCAGGAAGTGGTGCAGTGGATAAAGCATTGAGCTCTCAAGCCTGGAGTCCTGAGTTCAATCCCCAGCAGCACATGGACCAGAGTGATGTCTGGTTCTTTCTCTCTCCTTTTTTTCTCATTAATAAAATTTTTTTAAAAAAAAATTATTTCTGGAAAGGCAGTACTCTCACTTTTACTTTTAAAGTTAGATAAAAATTAAGAAAAATTATAAAACCTTGCTATAATAACTTTGGATTTTTTTATTCTCTTTTGTTGCCCTTGTTTTACTGTTGTAGTTACTATTATTGTTATTGATGTCATTGTTGTTGGATAGGACAGAGAGAAATGGAGAGAGGTGGGGAAGACAGAGACAGGGAAAGAAACCTGAAGACTTGTTTCACTGCCTGTGAAGTGACTCCCCTTCAGGTGGGGAGCCAGGGGCTCAAACCGGGATCCTTACGCCGGTCCTTGTGCTTTGCTCCATGTGTGCTTAACCCACTGCACTACCACCCAACTACCTGGATTTTGTATATATATTTTATTTATTAATAGGAATGATAGGAGGAGAGAGAATGAACCAGGCATCACACCAGTACATGTGCTGCCGGGGGTTGAACTCGGGACCTTGTGCTTGAAAAGTTCAGTGCTTTATCTGTTGCGCCACCTCCCGGATCACGTTTTTTTTTTTTTTTTTTATTGTTCCTAAAAACAATAAAAATTGTCCTTAAGCAAGCACTGAGAATCACAGTAGATCTTTAGGAAATGGTGACTTACAGGAGAAAGAGCATGTACCAGTCATACCTATGTGGCCCCGAGTAAGTTACTTTTGGTGTTTATAAAGGGAAACAATGATATCACCATCACAGGAGCCTTACGGCTGAAATGAGTTGATTTAAATCTTTGTCTTGCACATTTAAGCAGACCATAGATTATGGACGTATTTTAATTTACTAGACCAGTTTGGGTATGTTGTATTGGACGTGAACAAAGGAGATGGACAGAAAATAACCAAAGATCTTATTGAAACTCATTTTTTGGAGGGTTGAGCACACCTTACAGTGTGTAAGGACCCAGGTTCAAACCCCCTGTCCCCACCTACAGGGGTGAAGTTTCACGAGCGATGAAGGAATGCTACAGGTGTCTCTGTCTCCTCCTTTCCTCAATTTCTCTTTGTCTCTATTCAACAATAAAAAGCACCTCAGTTTGAGTCAATAAATATAGTGATTGATTAGATAAGACACATTAATTTTAAAAAAGTGTTTGCAGACTGGGAGGCTGACCAGTGGTAGAACACACAGCTTGTATATATGTGGTTCTGAGTTTGATTCCTGGCACCACATATTCTGGAGTGCTGCTTTGGTATTTTCTCTCTCCTTATGTTGGTAAATACATTTATATAACTTTATATAAAAATTATAACTATATAAAAACAATAAATTTAATAAAAATTAAAACAATAAATTTAATTAAAATTAAATAATTTATATAACTATAAAATTATACGTATAAAAATTTTATATATAAATTATATAAAAAGTTTAGGATTTAAAATCTTAATTTCTAAGATTGATAATCTTTTGATTAGAGCTGAGATGTGCTTTTTAAAAACTATTCTATAAGGATGAATACATGCAGTATTTTGTAAATCAGATGTTGTCTTCTTAACTCTGTCCACCTAGGAAATAATAAAAGCTTTTTTCATTTCAAAAAACAAAGCAATTAATCAGATAGTTTCATGTTGAGTGTGATAGGCATTGTGCTATGCATTAGCCACCCAGAAATAAAAGTCTAGGTTCCTACCTTAAGTTCACAGGCCAGTATGGGAGGCAACAAAGAAAGTATATAGTAAATATCTTCAGTGACCATCTGCTTTTAAGACTTTCACGTAGAATATACAATAGCCACCATTTGGGAGCTCTACAGTGTCCTACATATTTTATATTGTGAACTAATTTGCTCCTTGCAAGTAGGATCCTTAAGTAGATCTGCCTGCTTAATACATGGAGAAACACCTTTACAAAGGTCAGGTAGCCTGTCTGGAGTTGGTTTATGGTACTGATAAAATTGAGCTGGGTCATTCTGTTACATAGCCAGGCTCAAAGCTTTGGACCCTTATACTGAAGGTTAACTGATTGGACGGTCTTTTCAGAATTAGCAGGTTGTGTTTTCAAATTGATATTTTAAAGTCAGATCAGTTTATTGCCATATTCTGTTCATTTGTGTGGCCTTGGACATATCACTTAATAAACACCTGTTTTAAGTTTAGTTGTAGCTAGCTGAACACAATGATAGTATCCAGCAACTTTTGTGGAATAAAGGAAGGGATTTTGAAATATAAGTGAAGTTTCTCTGAACAACTCATTGTTCATGGACATCAGTATTCTTTTGTATTTTAGACTTGTTGTGTTTCATTTTCCGACAAAACATGCAAATGTTTGAATGAAATTAAATTTATTACTGGACTATTGAGTTTTGTGTGTGGAATGGCATACAGACATTTTTAGAGTGGGTGTTTTTTAGTGAGTAGTTTCTCAAGAGCCAGGAGTACTTTACTTTTTCTAGATAACACCCACTAACCACCTGGTCCCACTGAGTTTCTCAGTCCCTCCTGCAGTAGCTTGGCATCCGTTTTTCCTACAGCCGCGTGACTCCAGGAGTGTGATTGTGACTTTATGGTGTTAAATGTTCTATGTGGAATGTTACATCTGAAAATGTGTGACTTAAGAACCTGCATTTTTAATCCTTCTGTCATTTTCCTCTCCATAATCATATCTCATTTCTTTTGCCTCCAGGGTTATCGCTGGGGCTCAGTGCCTACACTACGAATCCACTGCTCCTGCAGCCATTTTTATTTTTATTTTTATTTTTTTGGATAGGACAGAGAAATTTTGGAAGTGCAGGTATTGTTTCCATGTGTGATCATTTCAACATACTGGATTATATGCATATATATATATATATATTTTTTTTTTTTTTTTTTTTTTTACTTGCTACCAGGGTTATCACTGGGGCCTGATGCCAGGACTACAAATCCACTGCTCTTGGCTGCCATCCCCTCCCCTTCTTTCTTTCCCCCCTATTTATCTGATAAGACAGAGAAATTAAAAGGGGTGGGGGAGATAGAGGAGAGAGAATGATAGACACCTGCAGACCTACTTCATCAATCATGAAGCATCCCTTTGCATATTGGGTACAGGGGCTCAAACCCAGGTGCATCACCACCCAGCCTCTTGAGTATTTGCCTGTTAACCCTTTCCTCTGACTAGAATTATCTGGCATCTTGTTTAATTAGTATCTAATCATGTTTCTTTTTTAATGTCAGTGTTTCAGGAAACTGAGATTCAGAGAAGTTCTATTTTAAAAAATCTTTATTTCTTCTTAGAGGCTGAGGTATGTAGGTAGGGCTTTTCTAAAAAAAAAAATCTTTTTTACATGTTTCATATTGAGGCTTCAGTCATTCTGATCAATGGTAGATAAATGGAATCATCGTTTAAAATGTTAGCAGACTAGGGTGGTAGTGCCAGTGGTAGTACAGACTTCATGCCTGTGGCACCAAAGACTTGGTTCAGTCTCCAACATCACCTTAAGCCATAGTGAAGCAGAGTTCTGGTTAAAAATAAAAATAATAGGGAGTTGGGTGGTAACACAGCGGGGTAAGCGTGGTGGTGCAAAGCACAAGGACTGGCGTAAGGATCCCAGTTCGAGCCCCCAGCTCCCCACCTGCAGGGGAGTCACTTCACAAGCAGTAAAGCAGGTCTGCAGGTGTCTGTCTCTCCCCCCTTTGTCTTCCCCTCTCTCCATTTCTCTGTCCTAGCCAACAATGACAACATCAGTAATAACTACAACAATAAAACAATGGCAACAAAAGGGAATAAATAAATATTAAAAAATAATAATACAATCTTAACAAACTCAATTTTAGCTCAGTATTTTAGAATTGAACATGTTCTTTCTACTTCCTTTACAGTGATTTTAAAAATACATGTAGTAGCAACCAATCATCTCCCACGCCTAATCTCCAGCCTCCCTCTACCTCCAATTTTGAATGTCTGTTTTGGCCTCTAGGAAATGGCCTCTCTGTATTCTACCCTGACTAGAAACTATCTCTTGGCAAATAATTAAGATAGAAGAGCTCAATTGGTTCATCAATAATCTTATATTCACATTTACTGTCTGATGTACTGTTTTATAAATGAAACATTTACTGTAAATGTTTCATTTATATGAAGGAAATTCTGATTATTTTGTGAGCACCTTTAAAATTAGGATATTCTTTAGGGGATATTTTATAAAAGTGAAATACTGTTGTGCAGCTTATCCCCATCCCCATCCTTCACATCTATTTTCTCTATCTTTCTGAGACATTAAATCACTTCTTTTAATGGCCATTTAATCTTGGGTCATCTCTTAAACAATTCCCCGGTTCTTCTTTAGATTATTTCCAGCTTTTCACTTAGCACTACTAATTTTAATCAGTGAATGTTTCCTAATCTGAGGCACCATCCAGAGGCTTGAGCAGATAGGCAACATTCCTCACTTGACAGGTACTTGAGATCTGTTCTGAAGCATGTCAGTGTCTTCCCGGTCTGTGCTCAAAGCAGACAAACAAAACACTCCTGACCCCACTGTAGAGATACCACTGGGTCTCTGGTATGTTTGCCTGCTCTGGTATAAGTGCCAGAAGCCAGATGACAAGGCAATTAAAAAAATTTTTTTTAAATTTTATTTATTGGATAGGGACAATCAGAAATCAAGAAGGAGAGGATGAGAGATAGAGAGACACCACTTGTGAGGCTTTCCCCCTGCAGGTGGGAACCAGGGGCTTGAACCTGGTTCCTTGTGCATTGTAACGTGGGCTCAACCGGGTGTGCCACCACCCAGCCCCAACAAAGCAATTTTTAAGGCTTTTTAGAGGCTCTCTTACGGATGTTTTTCATGATGGGACCTTGATCTCAAGAAAAGTTCAGGTTATAAACCATAACTACTTGATATCTCTAGGAAATCCAGTTAGGAATGAATGGATAAAAGTGTTGCAGTTATAGAGAGAAAGCAGAACCATAGGAAAAATGAGCTAGTATGTAAATATAGATAGTTATAGAAATAATGACCAACCCGTATCTGTGATCTTGGGAGAACTAATGTGATTTCCAGTGGAGGGATGGGAACGCAACTCTAGTGTGCAATTATACCCCTGTTATCTTACAGTTTTGTAAATCAATATTAAATCACTTATGAAAAATTAATCTTAAAATGTGTCACAGCCTGCATTGATGGATAGAGTAGAATTGCCATTTTAATTCACATTTTATGGGCTAAAACAGTGATGTGGAAGTATTGTGAAAAGAATATTAGTAATTTATATTTGTTTTACACTATGCCTTAAAAAAAGTTTCACATTTGTTATTTTTTATTCACTGGTCCTCGTCTTCAAAGCACCTCTTATGAAGTAGGTGCTGTTATCTTTCTCCCTATCTCTCTCTTTTGCCTCCAGGTTTATTGCTGGGACTTTGTGTTTGTAAGTGGCACTATGAATCTACTGCTCCTGTGTGTCCATTATTTTGATTTATTTATTTATTTATTTTTATAGGACAGAGAAATTGAGAATGATGGGGAAGATAGAGAGGGGGAGAGAAAGACACCTGCATGTCTGCTTCACCACTTGTGAAGTGACCCCCTCCCGCTCGCAGGTGGGAGCCAGGGGCTCAAACAGGATCCTTGCCTGGGTCCTTGTGCTTGGTACAAGGTGCACTTAAGCCAGTGTACCACTGTCTGGAGGGGGCCATGCTGTTATCTCCAGTTTATAGATCAGAAGACAGATGTAGATTCCATATTACATTTATGTTGCCTTTCTGCCATACAACATACAGGTAGCCTGTATTCTTCTAGTAATACTTCATTCAATAAAGCAACAGTTACTTAGTATTGCTTTGGGATTTAATTCAATTTTTAAGCACTAAGTCAGAAACACATCTTTAGAGATACCCATACAAACTGTTTATAAGTGGCATGTGCCGTAGAACATACAGGATCTAGACATGAAGCCCTAGTCAGTAGTAGATGGCAAGTGTATGAACTCATGGGTGGGGAAGATTGGTAAGGGCTCGGATTGTCGGGGAAGACTTTCTAGCCTAAGGCAGGAAGCACATTGGAATGCATTTTAGATAAAGAGAACAACAACAGCAGTATCAACATGTGTGAGCATGACATTAGTAGGGAATTCAGTGCTGTCTGGCCTAAGAGAAAGATACATGTTGGAGAATGGTGGAAGAAAAAGCCTGGGAGTCGGGCTGTAGCGCAGTGGGTTAAGCGCAGGTGGCGCAAAGCACAAGGACCAGCATAAGGATCCCCACCTGCAGGGGAGTCGCTTCACAGGCGGTGAAGCAAGTCTGCAGGTGTCTATCTTTCTCTCCTCCTCTCTGTCTTCCCCTCCTCTCTCCATTTCTCGCTGTCCTATCCAACAACAACTACAACAATAAAACAACAAGGGCAACAAAAGGGAATAAATAAATAAGATATTTTTTTAAAAAAAGCCTAGCAGATAAGGTAGAGCCAAGTTATAAAGGATTTTGAAAGCGATGTAGTTTATATTTAAAGCTTTGTAGTGGGGATCAGGCGGTGGCGCAGTGGTTTAAGCGCATGTGGCGCAAAGCGCAGGGACCGGCGTAAGGATCCCCGTTCGAGCTCCCGGCTCCCCACCTGCAGGGGAGTCGCTTCACAGGCTCACAGGCGGTGTCTATCTTTCTCTCCCCTTCTCTGTCTTCCCCATCTCTCTCCATTTCTCTCTGTCCTATCCAACAACGAATTGCATCAACAAGGGCAATAATAATAACCACAACGAAGCTACAAAAAGGGCAACAAAAAGGGGGAGGGGGAATGGCCTCCAGGAGCGGTGGATTCATGGTTCAGGCACCGAGCCCAGCAATAACCCTGGAGGAGGAAAAAAAATAAATAAATAAAGCTTTGTAGCTTAAATCTGTTGAAGTGACCAAAAAGTCTATGGAAGTTATTAAATAAGGGTAAAGGCATGACAGAGCTGTTCTGAAGTAGGGTTCAGAAGTCCAGAGAATGAGGGTGCAAACATTAGAATTTAATGTGCTAAAGAGCCAAGCAGTGGTTCACCTGGTTGAGTGCATTTGTTAGAATGCACAGAAACCCAGGTTCAAGCCTCCAATCCCCATCTGAGAAATTCAACACATGCATCAACAACTGTATATACTGTAAAACAATCCACCCAATAAAAAAATGAAAGTCATCTTCACCTAATCTTGGGTGGAGCTTGAAATAATCATGTTAAATGAGATATGTCAAAATGAGAAGATAAATACTGGATTATCTCTTACGTGGATAAAAAAGATAGATATATTTTGATACTAAAGAAATGGGCTGGGACAGGGTGATGGTGCACCTTGTTAAGCACATGTATTACAATGCTTAAGGACCCGGGTTCGAGTCCCTGGTTCCCACCTGCAGTGGTGAAGCAGGGCTGCAGCTGTCTCTGTGCCTCTCTCCCTCTCTATCACCCCCTTTCCTCTTGATTTCTGGCCGTCTCTATCCAATAAATAGATAAAAAAATTTTTTAATGGGCTAAGATGTTTTTAGTACAAGTTCATCAAAAATACAATGATTTCTACATATGACACTAGTCAGACTTAGTGATTTAACACTTCACTGAGGAGCGTGGCATGTAAGCTTTGTTCTGAAGAATTTTGTATGCAGAGTAAAAGGAAAAGGTAAAGAGTGACTTAGTGAGCAGACATACAGGAAAAAGCACATGCTGTGCTTAAGAATACTTTAGGCAGAAACATGGTGTATAGAAGACATGTTTGAGGGGGTCGGGCGGTGGCGCAGTGGGTTAAGCGCATGTGGCGCAAAGCAAGGACCGGCTTAAGGATCCTGATTCGAGCCCCCGGCTCCCCACCTGCAGGGGAGTCGCTTCACAGGCGGTGAAGCAGGTCTGCAGGTGTCTGTCTTTCTCTCCCCCTCTCTGTCTTCCCCTCCTCTCCATTTCTCTCTGTCCTATCCAACAACGAATAACATCAACAATGACAATAATAATAACCACAACGAGGCTACAACAACAAGGGCAACAAAAGGGGGGAAAAATGGCCTCCAGGAGTGGTGGATTCATGGTGCAGGCACCGAGCCCAGCGATAATCCTGGAGGGAAAAAAAAAGACATGTTTGAGGCAACGGCCAGGAAAATAAGCCTTCGCTGGTATGGGTGGGGTAGGGGAAGGAATCTGATTCTACTCTAGGCTGGAAGGAACTTTGAAGAATCTTGAGCAGGAAGTGCTCAAAAAAAAAAAAATCAGTGCTTTAAGAGAGATTCTCATATGAAAGAACTGAAGGGGGCTAAAGATAATGAGAGACTAGGGAGCCGCCGGGCGGTAGTGCAGCGGTTAAGTGCATGTGGGGCAATGCGCAAGGACTGGCGGAAGGATCTCGGGTCGAGCGTTGGCTCCCCACCTGCAGGGGAGTCGCTTCACAAGCCTTGAAGCAAGTCTGCAGGTAGGTGTCTGTCTTTCTCTCCCCCTCTCTGTCTTCCCCTCCTCTCTCCATTTCTCTCTGTCCTATCCAACAACTACAACATCAATAACAACTACAACAATTAAAAAAAAAAGGGCAACAAAAGAGAATAGAAAATGATGAGAGACTGGTAACAGTTGAACGAGTAAAGCATTATGGATAGGAAGTTTATTTAAATGTAGAAATGGGAACAATTTAATTTCTCCCTTGACTGCTGCCTTCCTTCAAACTGCTGGCTGTTGTGTAACCTATTTCCTGTTGAAATTGGTCGAGCTTCTTCAAAATCCATGTTATATAAGTCAAAAGTTACATAAGCAGTAAGCATCAGGACATTCAGCTATGGATTTTGCCTATTGTTGGTTGTGTGTGTAATTTAAAAAAAAAAAAAAACTTAAACATGGATAAATGGGTACACATCTTTTAAAAAAAAAATTTTAATATTCCCTTTTGTTGCCCTTGCTTTATTGTTGTAGTTATTATTGTTGTTATTGATGTCGTTGTTGGATAGGACAGAGAGAAATGGAGAGGAGGGGGAGACAGGGGGGGGGGGGGGGAGGAAGACATCTGCAGGTGGGGAGCCGGGGCTCGAATCCGGACCCTTAATGCCGGTCCTTGCGCTTTGCGCCACGTGCACTTAACCCGCTGCTCCCTGGGTACACATCTTTTAAGGCATGTATCCAATTTTACCATATCATCAGGTGGTTTTCAGTATCCAAGAGCTCTTACAATGATCCCCAAGATATTTGAAATAGTTGGCTTCAAACCAGGAAGGCCGTGTTTTATTTTGAGAAATGGGGCATGTGTATTTTGGAGGTCCCAGAGCAGTTACAATTCTTTGGAGAGAGAGATTCAAATTTGAATGTTTGGGAGTGGTGGGGAAGGAGGTTTGGGAATCAGGAAGGGTCAAAGAATTTCGCGGCATCCATCAGCTGTGTTTATTCTTTGTATTCCTCCATACTACAAATGATGGCTTATCTCTGAATTGGCTTTTGGCCAGTACATTAGTAGTTATAATTTTCCCTAGGTAGATTGACATTGAGCGTTTCGTGAACTTTGTTGTGCGCCATACTAAGTGACTGCTAGCTTCGAATTAGTCTACAGACTGGAAAGTTCCTAATGTTCGTTGGAACTCAAGCTCTCTCTGCTTCTTACTTTTAAAAAAAAACAATGAAGTAGGTATTTAAGGATGTACATATTGTCCGGCTCTGGGAGACTTTATTGGAGGTATATAGTTTTAAGTCCATGAATTGTATATTTTTGGTGTACTAGTGTTAAAGTAGTCTAGATAATGTTGTCAAGTAGGTTTTAACAACCTCGGCATCACAATGTTTTACTCAAGACATCTTTTCCCCCTGCTATGGCCACTCTAGGTCTATAGGAATCTGACTATATGATTACTCAGTGACTAAGACTAGAAGTCCCACCATTTTTGTGATAGCGCCATCAAGAACATGTGGCTGCTGTAAATGAGAGCCTAGGGAACCTCTTGTAGACTTTTTTACAGTCCCAGTCTGGACGTAGCATGATCTCTTATTTCATTGGACAGAATAAGCCATATGACCCATTGTGAGTGTAGAGGGTGTACCGGAAATGTAGGACAAATGGATTATTTCATGAACACCATTATCTGCCACAGTCTCACTCTAGATATCTGAAGATGTCAGACAGATCAAAGTTAACTGAATGTAAACCTAGAATTATCAAGTCTTACATAGAACACAGTCCTGAATATAAATAGGTAATGGTAGAAGGAAGAAAAATTGTAGTTTTGAAGAAGAGAGCCAACTCTGAATTGTTCATGTTTGAGATATATCTTACTGTTTTGCTCTAATAAGACATGTGCCAAGATTCTGACTGTAAAGTTTCTTTAAAATACAGAAATAACTTCAGACAAAACCATTTTGCAGTTTAAAAATTTATCAATCATTTTAGAATCTTAAATTGTGAAACCAGTAATGAAACAATTTGTTTTTTTTAAGATACTGATATATATTGATACTGTGTGACATAATTATGTTTATGTTAAATAAGCTTAAACCAGCATTACATAAAAGCAATCTCTTATTAGTCCTTAAGTATTTTTTTAGTTATATGTAACTGCAATTGTTGGGGAATCTACTGAGAAGGTGAATCATTTAAGAGATATTCACTGATTGGTGTAGAAAGGTTTGTTAATGATAAGATTTTTTTTTTTTTGCCTCCAGGGTTATCACTGGAGCTCAGTGCCTGCACTATGAATCTGCTGCTCCTGGAGGCTTTTTTTTTTTTTTTTTTGTCATTTTTTATTGGATAGGACAAAGAGAAATTGAGAGAAGAGGGAAAGAAAGACACCTGCAGACCTGTGAAATGATCCCCCCAACTCCTCACACAGGTGGGGAGCTGGGGGCTTGAACCAAGATCTTTGTGTAGGTTCTTGCATTTCATACCTAACCCTGTGCACTACTGCCCAGCCCAAGAATTTTGTCTTTTGCAAAAACGCTTGTTTTTTGCAGCTAGGATCTTTTAGATGTAATTTTTATTATCGGTGATTTAACACTAGTTTACAGAATTACAAGATTTTAGAGATATACTTTCACACCTATGTATGTATGTATGTATGTGTACAACTTTTTTTAAATTTATTTTTTATTTAAGAAAGGATAAATTAACAAAACCATAGGACAGGAGGGGTACAACTCCACACAATTCCCACCACCCAATCTCCATATCCCATCCCCTCCCCTGATAGCTTTCCCATTCTCTATTCCTCTGGGAGCATGGACCCAGGGTCATTGTGAGTTGCAGAAGGTGGAAGGTCTGGCTTCTGTAATTGCTTCCCTGCTGAACATGGACGTTGACTGGTCGGTCCATACTCCCAGTCTGCCTCTCTCTTTCCCTAGTAGGGTGGGTCTCTGGGGAAGCGGAGCTCCAGGACGCATTGGTGGGGACTTCAGTTCAAGGAAGCCTGGCCGGCATCCTGATGGCATCTGGAATCTGATGGGAAAAGAGTTAACATACAAAGCCAAACATGTGTACAACTTAACTGCATTCACATCAATGTTGCTATACCTCTCTTCCTTTTCCTCTCATAAACACTAGTTTTCACAAAGTTCTCAAGACTGCATTGTTACTTTTTTTTTGTAAGATCATTTGCTTTAATGATCTGTAGTCTACATATGAATGAAACTGTTCAGTGGTCTTTTACCTCTTATTTTATTTAGAATAGTCAACTGCAGTCCTATTCATTTTATCCCAGATACTATAGTATTATTTTTAATTGCAGAGTAGTAGTTCATCACATCTATATCCTATAATGTTTTTGTCCAGCCACCTGCCTGCCAGTGGGTATTTAGGTTGACTGCATATTTAGGTTATTTTGAATACTGCAGCTATGAACATAGATGTGGCTTCCCCCACCCCCTCCTTGGCCCCAGTGCTGCTCCTAGCAGCCACTTTTCCCCATTTTATTGAATAGGACAGAAATTGAGAGAAGAAGGGGAGGTAGAGAGAGAGAGAGAGAGGCACCTGCAGACCTGTTTTGCTGGTTGTAAAGCATCCCCTCTGCAGGGAGCCGGGGCCCGAACCTGGATCCTTGAGCTGGTCCTACTAATGTGTGCCTAACAGGGTGTGCCATTGCCCAGGCCCTATGAATATATCCTTTTGAATGAGTGCTTTCATGTCCTTTCGTTATATGCCCTGGAGTGGTATTACTGAATCATAAGATACTTGGGTTGTAGGAAAAGTCATGACACATTTTTCTATGCAAAAACGCATCATAACTTTTCTGACAACCCAGTATTTTTATTAAGTATTATTATCCTCATACTGTTCTCTTTAGGGGCAGCCCCAGTTTTCATTCCTACCAACAATGTACCAGAGGTTTTTTAAAAATATTTTTATGATCTTTATGTATTGGATAGACACAGCCAGAAATCAAGAAGGAATAGGGAGATAGGGAGAGAAATAGAGTGACACCTACAGCCCTGCTTCACCGCTTGCAAAGCCTTCCCCCTGCAGGTGGGGGGGGGGACCAGGGGCTTGCACCTGGGTCCTTGTGCACTGTAACATGTGCAATCAACCAGGTGTGCCACACCCCGCCCCCCAGAGTTTTTTCTCCACACTCCTGTCAATACTTGCTTTCAACCTCAAAAATAATTTAAAGTTACTCAGTTGTGGTTTGGAGTTCATCTGCAGTACATATTGTCTTCTGTAGCTTAAACCACGTATAAAGTTAGTGCTTGATACTTATATATAACGCTTCCAACCTTTTGATACACCATCACATATTAGGTTTTGTTTTTCTTCATAGCAGCCCTGTAGAGAGTTGGGAGTACTATTCTCCAGTAAGGAAACTGAACATCTCAGAGGTTAGAAGACTTCATCAGCGTCATACCACTTAGACAGACATAGCAGAGCTGGTAATTCTAGAGAGTCAGATCTGCCTGCCCTTAGTTTATGCACTTTTCTGTTGTTACTTTTAGAATGTGGTTATTAGCAAAATGCAGAAGATAGGATAATGATGGTTTCTGTTTTTTACTTAGGCATTTACTGCTGTGCTGGGGAAATGAACCCAGGCCCTTGTGCATGTGCAATACAGCTGAATTACCGTCTTCACCCAATATTTTATTCTGTAATTTTTGAGAGGGAGAGACAAACAGGTCACTACTACGCTATTCACTGAGTTTTCATTTTGTTCTTGGTGTTCCCATGTGATCTAAGCTTAATCCCAGAGCATGGAGGGGCCTGGGCTCTTCCTGATGTCACTTCCTTGGGTGCTCCAAATCTTTGGATTGTTTGAAACAGTCATCACACTTCAGGTGTTTATCCCTATAAGCTGGGAGTAAAAATAAATCTGATCAAAACTAGGTAATTCTCAAAGGAAGTAAAGAACATATATTTAGCACAAGCTTCTAAAGAACTAATTGTTAAACAGTGTCTGTATTTGAGGGTAGATTAGGTTAGTAGAGGAAAACACAGTCTCTAAAGACAGAGGCCTGGGTTCTGACTGTGTTATATAGACCGGCTGTGCTGCTTGTCTTCTCTGAATTTCCATATCTTTACCTCAAAAAACAGGTAAGGGATTATTGTCAACATATCTGACTTTAGGACTGTTGGGAAAATTAACTACAATGATAAAAAGACTTAACACTAAGCTCTTGTCAATATTGTTGAAGGTGGAGTTCATATTTAGGTGTTTTGTTTTTTTAATTTTTTTTTAATGAATTTCTTTTCAGATGTCCATTTCTTGGGTTCTAAAGCCTGCCATCTGCTTTTTCTTTCTTTTTGCATTGCTCTCAGGGAATGACCATGGATAAAAGTGAGCTGGTCCAGAAAGCCAAACTCGCCGAGCAGGCTGAGCGCTATGATGACATGGCTGCAGCTATGAAGGCAGTCACGGAGCAGGGACACGAACTCTCCAATGAAGAACGAAATCTGCTTTCTGTTGCCTACAAGAATGTGGTTGGTGCTCGCCGTTCTTCCTGGCGTGTCATCTCCAGCATTGAACAGAAAACAGAGAGGAATGAGAAGAAACAGCAAATGGGCAAAGAGTACCGTGAGAAGATAGAGGCAGAACTGCAAGACATCTGCAATGATGTTCTGGTAAGAGACTGGTGTTTCTGTTTTAAACAGTGATGTCTAAGTAGTGTTAATTTAATGTACAAACACAAGCTCTTAAACAGCTTATGTGGAAAGGTGGCTGAATAGACCAAGCAGCTGCAAACTATTTGCACCTAATTTTTAAGCATAAGATGTGATTTTTCTCACCTCTTACTTGATCAGTGTGTGCTCATCACTTATGGGGTATTTTCCTTTCTCTTCAAAAGACCTGTGAAAAAGGAGCATTTATCAGTATCCCTCTCTCTTTAGAAATTGAGGCTAGGTTGGTAGGATTTATGATACTGGGTTACTGGAAAAGTCATGACGCATCTTTGCATAGAAAAAAATATGCCATGACTTTTCTGACAGCCATCAGGTCAATAGAGGTAGCCACAGATAAGATATTCTAGCTACTATTCTGAATAGTGACAACAGATGCCACTTCCAGTAGGGGAGACAGGAGCAACCAAACTGAGCTGCCTTTCAGCCCCTCCCTCCCTCGCCATGCCATCACAGTCTGAAGTTCTATTTCTGTCCAGTAGTTAGGCACATTTGTCAGTCCAGACCTACATTCCAAACATTAATCAAGAGTCCTGTGGACATGATCTTCTCCTGTGTTCTGCGTAAGCCTTAGTCAAATGAGTGATTCCTAGTTGCTTTCACTTTGCCCACAGTCTTGGGTTGTATGGGAAGGATATATATCCTAGAGCAAATCATGAACATAACTGTCTTTCCCTGGTACCCTGAGCCCAATGGGAACTTTTTTTTTCTTCCAGGTAAAACAAGGTAAAAATGAACAGGGCTGCTTTGAAGGGAAAAAGAATTCACACTTGTGGATCTGTCTTCTCCCCTGTTGATTGCCTCTCTGCCCATGACACCTTTCTTTTGAAAGGCAGTATAAAGCTTGTTAGCCATCAGGCACTACTTCTCTTCCTGAACCCATAAGGAGCTACACCCTGTCTGCCTGCAAAGAATATTAAAAGCAACTACTGCCAGTTGCATCTTTTTCTGTTTGATTGATTCAACCCCCCTTATAGCTAAGCTTTTACATTGAGCTTCTCTTTAAAGACTTAAGTTGTTAAGAGTGTAATGACTAAATTTGTTGCCTGTTGGTAATTTGGGGGTTTGTTAATGGTGCACTAATTCCTGAATGTTAGGTACATCTGGTATTCAGATGAAGTATGGCATGCAGTCCAAGGGCAAGAAAGTTCCATAATTCCTGAAATGTAGACCAGCTTTTAAGAGCATCTGAAAGAATGTGAAGAAAAGTATGGTACTTACTGCCTCTTAACCAGTTTTTCAGGATGACACATTCTAAAACAACTCTTCGAAAATATTGCTCTGTATACGAAGCTTGGACTCCTTCAGAACTGCTTTTGTTGTAAGCATAAATGTTTAAAGGAATTTATTATTAATAATAGTACTAGCTACTTTTTGAGTGCTTACTGTGTGCCAGGCAGTGTGCTGAGCACTTTTGTGCACTGGATCATTTTCTTTATAATGACCTTAGGAGATGGCTATTTACTAAGCGTCCCTCTTAGACTGCGGAAACAGACTAGGGATGATTAAGTATTTGTCCAAGGCCACAGGATTTATACTCATGTCTGATTGATTCTACACTTAGTTTTTGGCAGTTTTGCCCTACTATCACCCTTTTCTTACAGAATGTAATGATTCTTATTCCTCTAGTTATAGAATACAAACAAGTTCATTGTTTTAAAACAAAACAATAGGGCAGTGGAGTATAAATAAGAAAGTGAAAATTGCATCTAACCCTGTCATCCACAGAACTATTACTAACATTGATAAATATGTTAATATTAAAATAGGACTTGTGTGGTATTGATAATCTACTTTTTCATTCAGACTTTTTTCATTCCATCATATGGCTATACTTTAATCAGCTCCTTGTGGTTGATCAAAGTGATTTTTAACAGAGGAATACAAGCATCTGCTGTTATAACGGGCTAAAAACCACTTTAAAACATTGGGTGAAAAAAATGTGTTTTTTTTTTTAAATTTTCATAAACACCGTTTAGAAGTGATAGTATATATCTTGAATCTCAAACACAGCTTTAACATAAAGATAATTTCTAGGCTCTTAATGAAATGTAAATCATTTTTTAGGAGCTGTTGGACAAATATCTTATTCCCAATGCTACACAACCAGAAAGTAAGGTATTCTACTTGAAAATGAAAGGAGATTATTTTAGATATCTTTCTGAGGTGGCATCTGGAGACAATAAACAAAGTAAGTAACTTTAAAAAAAAAAAAAGGAACCAGTAATAGAGTCATGTCCTTGATAATAATTTTAAGTTTGTGCCTTGTTTGTTTACCACAGCCTTGTGTTGACCAGTGATAAAATGAAGTATGGAAGTGACAAATCAAAGTGTATCTGGGGAACATTGTAAATGTGATGTAGTAATGGATTGTGGGAAAAATCATAACACATTTTTGCATAGAAAACCATCATGACTTTCCCAACAACCCAGTAGTTTACTTAAAGAAATCTGTGGGGGCTGGGTGGTAGCTCACCAGGTTAGGCGCACAGGGTGCAAAACACAGGGACCCTGGTTTGAGCCCCCGGCTCCCCACCTGTAGGGGGGTTGCTTCACAAGAAGTGAAGCAGGTCTTCAGTTGTCTATCTTTCTCTCCCCCTCTGTCTTCCCCTCCTCTCTCAGTGTTCTCTCTGTCCTATCCAAAACAGCAACAACAATGGAAAAAAGTATCACCTTCAGGAGCAGTGGATTCCTCTGAGCCCCAGCGATAACCCTGGAGGCAAAAAGAAAAAATCTGCATCCTGAAGATTATCTGGTAGTTCTCCTTTTAGAGTTGGACCTTCAAAATGTTAGCATGAAACCATCATAGTACATAGTGGGGCTTAAAAAAAAAAAAATCCCACAAATGTTACTGTGATGGTAATAACTGTAATTTCTTCTTTATCATCTGCCTACTCTGTGCTAAATAATTTAAAGTCTTATTTCTCACACAACCTTAGGGTCTAAATGGGCATCTTATCTTTCAGATAAAGATACCAAGACTCGGGCCAGGTGGTGGCACACTTGGTTGAGTGCACAAGGACCCAGGTTCAAGCCCCTGGCGCCCACCTGCCAGAAGGAAAGCTTTGCGAGTGGTGAAGCAGGGATGTAGGTGTCTCTCTGTCTCTCTTCCTCTCTATCTCCCCCTTCCCTCTCAATATCTGGCTGTCTCTTTCTAATGAACAATAAATAAAGATTAAAAAAAAAAAAGATGGGGTTGGGCGGTAGCACAGCGGGTTAAGCAAGCGCACATGGCGCAAAGTGCAAGGACCGGCTCAAGAATACTGTTTTGAACCCCAGGCTCCCCACCTGCATGGGAGTCGCTTCACAGGCAGTGACGCAGGTCTGCGGGTGTCTCTCTTTCTCTCCCCCTCTGTCTTCCCCTTTCCATTTCTCTCTGTCTTATCCAACAACGACAACATCAGTAACAACAACAATACAACAACAAGGGCAACAAAAGGGAAAATAAATAAATAAATATATTTTAAAAGAAAGATACCAAGACTCAAAGAGGTTTGCACATCAAGCCTCATACTAGTGAAGAGAAGTGTGATTTCAAGTTTGGGTCTGTTTCTAGTGTCCATGATTTCCCACTGGAGTATATTGTTTTCCATGTATATCTTGTTATAGGTTATTTCTGTATTTCTTAACTGCTTTGCTAGTCTGCATTTTTGCCAGACTGCATTGGCTTAGAATGATCATTTAACAAATAATTGTTAACAATGATAGAAGCACTGACCTTTCCTTTGATAGGTCATTTATTCCAGCCCAGGTGAGGAATATCATTTGATAGGATGCAACCTCTGAAAGAGCCTCACCTTCACTATTTGTTTCCTTTCTTACAGCCACTGTGTCGAACTCCCAGCAGGCTTACCAGGAAGCATTTGAAATTAGTAAGAAAGAAATGCAGCCTACACACCCAATTCGACTTGGACTGGCGCTTAATTTCTCAGTCTTTTACTATGAGATTCTAAACTCTCCTGAGAAGGCTTGCAGTCTGGCAAAAACGGTGAGAAAATAAAAAGACTCTGTGGCTTCTGACCACAGTAAGACAGTACTTATGCTCATTAATAGCCAAACATAACTCATTTTCTTGGACTTTTGAAGGTTTCCTGAGGGTAGGTGTTTATTTTATGAAATAAAGGCAAACCTAATATTTTTATGTATTGTTACTGTTTTTTGTTTTTTTTTTAACTGCTAAATTTCTTGTTTGATTATTTAGAAGGGGTAGATAGAAAACTCAGGATGAAGGTGGTTTGCTTCTTGGCAAGCTTTGGACTATAGACTTTGACTATATAGTTTCATTCTTTTTTTTTTTTTTAACTTCTTCAATATTTTTTAATTCCATTATAACAATATATATAATAATTACAGTGAGTCAGATATACCAAGAGTCATATTAAATTTCCCATTAATGTGTCATAAAAATACAGATCTTGGAGGCCAGGTGGTGGCACACCTGGTTGAGCACATGTGTTACAATGCGCAAGGACCCAGGTTTAAGCCACCAGTCCCCACCTGTAGGGGGAAAGCTTCATGAGTGGTAAAGCAGGACTACAGGTGTCTCTCTGTCTCTTCCTCTCTATCCCCCCATTACTCTCAATTCCTGGCTGCTTCTATTCAATAAATAAATAAAGATAATAATAAAAAAACAGATCTCTCTATATATTGTCATAATACTGTTTCTGTTCTATGATGCCCACCTGACCCCATACATAAAAGAATGAGGACCATGAAGGGCTTCACTTACAGGATATCAGAGCTTTAATTTATCCTGTCTGGGACATGAGACCCCTCTTGTGTTCTAGATGAATTCTTCTCCACGGGGTTGGTTGTGCTCCCTCCTCTGCTCAGCCAGTGGCTCTCATACATTTCCCCTAGCAGTAATTTATTCACATGTCTTACATGAAACCTTACTAACTCTACATTCTCAAGGACAGGACCATTGTACGTGGTGTTATATGGGTATTCTACATCTGTATATAATTTCATTCTTTACCAAGATTTGAGGTTATGACCATGCTAATAAAATAAATCAGACCGTGTTTTCTTTGAATGCTGGGTAATCCATCTCCTTTTGGTAGCCCAGCTATCTTTTCTACATATTTTTGTTATCTTGAAACACCATTCTTAAGGGTGGTTTTTTTTCTTTTCTTTTTTTTTAATTTCTTTATTGGGGAATTAATTTTCCCCAGAGTCTTTTACTTTGGTGCTATACGCCAATTCCAGTTCAGGTTCGACTTGTGTTGTTGTTGTTTTCTGATCTTGTTTTTCAACTTCTGCCTGACAGTGAGATCATCCCATATTCTTCCTTCCGTTTCTGACTTATTTCACTTAACATGATTTTCTTTTTTAATTTGGAAAAAATAAATGAATTCTCAAAAATGTATCACTAAGAGAGTTGGGCGGCAGCACAGCGGGTTAAGCGCACGTGACGCAAAGCGTAAGGACCGACATAAGGATCCCAGTTCGAGCCCCTACTCCCCACCTGCAGGGGAATCGCTTCACAAGCAGTGAAGCAGGTCTGCAGGTGTCTATCTTTCTCTCCCCCTCTCTGTCGTCCCCTCCTCTCTCCATTTCTCTCTCTGTCCTATCCAACAGCAACGACATCAATCTTAACTACAACAATAAAACAAGGGCAACAAAAGGGAATAAGTAATAAATATTTTTAGAAAATATATCACTAAATAAAATCACCTAAAGGTGTATACGCAACCTTAATCCCTTTTATCCAGACATTTTTGAATTTTAATTTAGAAGGTGGTGTAGAGGTGGGGGCCAGCAAAATAGCTCATCTGGATAGTGCTCTTGCTTAGCCATGCACTCAACCCAGGTTTGAGCTCAGCCTACTACATTGGTGGGAACTTTTAATACTGTAGTACCTTTCCACTTTTCTGTTTCTGTGTCTGTCTGGAAAAAGTTGCCCTAGAGCTGTGAAGCCCTGGCAGTGACCCCAAAAAGGGAGGGTGGGGTAGCTCACCAGGTATATCCTTGACATTGCCATATACAGCCAGCCTACTTTCAAGCCTCAGCTCCATATGAGAGTCACAGTGCCACCACAGGAATCTTTTTTCTCTGTTTCTGAATGAAAGAGCATCCTTCCTGGAACAGTGAAATTATGTGTGTATGAAGCCCTAGCCCTGCTCCCCCCAAAAAAAAAAAAAAAAAAAAAGACTTCTAGGAATGTATTTGGTAAAAAAAAAAGAAAAGAAAAATGATGTGAAATTGTACAAAATTAACAAACCAGTTTACTAGATACAGTAAGGTTTTTATTCAGGGAATTTTTGTTAGTTTGTAGACATTCTACTTTGTAAACATATGTAATAACGTTTGCTGAATAACTGGCAAACAGGGCAGTAATCTAGATTTCCCAAACTACTTCACAATAAGAAAATATGTCTTTATTTGCTAACAAGAAAATTGGGCTGTAGACCTACGTTAAAGAATCTGAATTATTTGCTAAATGCTCTTTGTTTTAGGCATTTGATGAAGCGATTGCTGAATTGGATACCCTGAATGAAGAGTCTTACAAAGACAGCACTCTCATCATGCAGTTGCTCAGGGATAATCTCACTGTGAGTACTACTGACTTCTTCATTCTTAGTGACCACTTTTGTATTGAAAAAAAATAAAATCTACTCAGAGGGTAAAAGATAAAGACTATTGCTTGGGGTTTATAAAATGATAGGTTTATAAGTACACAAAAATCATGATGGGAAAATAGGAGAGAAAAAGCTAGTTAGACATGTGGCAGGAGCCATTAACCCTTAAACTTAGTTCACCAGAATTCAGCTACAACATGCACGGATCCCTGGAGAAGAAGGAGATGACCAGACAAAGGGTGAGCAGGAGGGAGTAAAGAAAAAGCAAAAGGCGAAAAAGGGCTAAACTTCTTCAGAGGCTTCCTTAAGTGTCTTTCTTTTTTCTTTCTCTTCTTTTTTTTTTTAAAGATTTTATTTATTTATTAGTGAGAAAGATAGAAGAGGGAGGGAGGGAGAGAGAGAGAGAGAGAGAGAGAGAACACCAGACATCACTCTGGTCCATGTGCTACCGGGGATTGAACTCAGGACCTTGTGCTTGAGAATCCAATGCTTTAGCCACTGTGCCACCTCCCGGACCACTTAAGTCATCTTTCATACCCACAGTCCCCTCACCATTTTATGGCTGCATGCCTGACTCCAGCTGTATGCTAATTACATACATAGCCTGTAATTCCTTTTGCTTAAAATCAGTAAACAAATGTATTCCCGGGGTCAGGTGGTGGTGCCCCATACATAGTAAGAAGTGCAAGGATCCTGTTGGAGCTCCCAGCTTCCCACTGGCAAGAGGGATGCTTCACAAGTGATTAAGTAGGTCTGCAGGTGTCTCTGTTTCTCCCTCTCCTCTCAATTTCTGTGTCTTATCCAATAAAAAAGTTAAAAATGGTGGAGTTGGGCGGTGTAGCAGGTTAAGTGCAGTTGGCGCACAAGGACTGGCATAAGAATCCTGGTTCGAGCCCTGGCTCCCCACCTGCAGGGGAGTCGCTTCACAAGTGGTGAAGCAGGTCTGAGGTGTCTTTCTCTCCCCCTCTCTGTCTTCCCCTCCTCTCTCCATCTCTCTCTCTCCTATCCATCAATGACAACAACAATAATAATAACAATAAAACAAGGGCAACAAAAGGGAATAAATAAATATTAAAATAATAATAATACATTAAAACCACATAAAAAGTTTAAAATGGCCACCAGGAGCAGTGGATTCATAATGCTGGTATGGAGCTCCTGCGATAACCTTGGAGGTAAAAAAAAAAAAGTATTACCAACACTTTTAGAGAGCTTATAGTCTTCCTGATGTTCATTTTCTTTTTTTTTTTTTTTGCCTCCGGGGTTATTGCTGGGGCTCAGTGCCTGCCCCATGAATCCACTGCTCCTGGAGGCCATTTTTCCCCCCTTTTGTTGCCCTTGTTGTGGTTATTGTTGTTGATGTCATTTGTTGTTAGATAGGACAGAGAGAAATAGAGGAGGGGAAGACAGGGGGAGAGAAAGACACCTGCAGACCTGCTTCACCGCCCTCTCCCCTGCAGGTGGGGAGCCTGGGGACTCGACCAGGATCCCTTTGCCAGTCCTTGTGCTTTGTGCCATGTGCCCTTACCCTGCTGCACTACCGCCCAAAACCCCCTTCCATGTTTATTTTCTTAATGATAGTTCATTACTCAAGTACTTGAGTGTTACCCAACATCCAAGAGGAGAGTTATATCCTGTAAGTATAGTTAAAATTTCCAGTTGTGAAATCAGTTGTAAATAACTGCTAAAGTTTTGACCTTCTCAGTCATGACTATTCTGTAGTGACACAGAAGAAATTTAAAAATAGTTTAAGTGTGCATGGCGCAAAGCGTAAGGATCCCGGTTCAAGCCCCTGGCTCCCCACCTGCAAGGGAGTCGCTTCACAGTCGGTGAAGCAGGTCTGCAGGTGTCTATCTTTCTTTCCCCCTTTCTGTCTTCCCCTCCTCTCTCCATTTTCTCTGTCCTAACAACGATGACATCAACAACAATAATAACTACTACAACAATGAAAAACAACAAAGGCAACAAAAGGGAAAATAAATATAAAAACTAAAAATAAATAAATAAAACATTTTCTAAAAAAAGAAGTTACAAATAGTGAAATAAGATGATACGGACTGGGTTATCTCTTAGAATAAATTTCAGTAGCCCTGCTTTGATGGTACCTTTGTTTTTTCTCTTGCAGCTGTGGACGTCGGAAAACCAGGGAGATGAAGGAGATGCTGGGGAGGGAGAGAACTAATGTTTATCATGCTTTGTGATCTGTTCACTGTCACTCTGTATCCTCCACATATATCCCTTTGTGCGATAAAAAAAAAATTGTATGTTGACTTTCAATTTTTCACAGCCTCAGCCTAGCAAAAATGGTCCATGGGATGAACTGTTGGTATTTGTATCTAAAATTCAGATTGGTCACATAAATGCCACGGCATTCTGAAGTTCTGATTTTGATTAACATTGACAGGATTACTGTGTGTTTAATTTTTTAAAACTGAACACTGTGATTATGGGGTTTTGTAACTTATTTGAACTCTTACTGGTAGAAAAAAAAAATAGACCTGAATTATGTGTAACGTTTTGGAAAGCTTAATCTGATATCAAAATAATCACTGAATTACAGTTCCATTGTAAAGTTGTACAGAAAGTTATAGAGATTATATTGTGACTCTGAGACTTGGAGTGAGACACCTATCATTGGAATTCAAGTTTATTGCTAGTTCATAGTGATTCTGCCTGTAACTGCAGGTTTAGAGACACTTGGCCAGTTTGGACTATTGTCACTGGAAAGCTTATAACCATAGATATCCACAGTGTCTTCCTCTGAGGAAACCTGAAGGCCAAAATTGAAAATTTTTGTGGCAGATAACTGGGTTATGACATGATAAAGTCCAGTGTTCATATAACACACGTGACTAAAGCCCCTTTCCTACAGCAATATGTTACTGATTTGCAATTTGTGTTTCAATAGTGGAATGTTTTCCTTTTACGATGAGCTAAAGAAGAAGGAAAAAAAAAGCCGTGTATCTTATGAATGGCCTTATCTGTTTCCTGGATAATACCTTTCAGAATTATGTTCTGCAGAGATAGCCTTTCACATGAAGAGTATTCAGTCTTTAGGTTCTTCCTAGCTCTCAGAACTTTTAAATTGTGACACACACACACACACCCACACACACACACTGTCCCTTTTGATTCTGACTCTGGTCTTCTCTTTACTCTTTAATTTTCTGCTTCCTTATATTCCCCCCCCCCCCTTTGAGTTTGACTTTATTTTATTATAGTTTCTTAAACTACCTGGGCAGGGGTGAGGGCCTGGATGGAGTGAGAGAACTTGGTATGTAAGCACTTTGGTGAATAGACCTTGCATCAAACAGTTGGGAAGAGTTTCTCTCTGCCTTCCTCCAGTTCTTAGTATGGTTGGTTGTTCTTCAGCCATACTGAACCCTGAATCAAAAAAAGTATTCTTAAGTATCTGATTTTTCCCTGTATTGCAGCCGTCCTGATAATGCTTGTGAGTACGTGTCACTTAAATCTCCCAGTCCTCTCACCCAGCCAAGTTCACAGACATGTTTAAACAAGACCAAATAATGTGGAGAAGTTGCATGAACACTGCAATGGGGAGAATCAAGATTAGCCAGGCCTACCAGTCTCACAAAATCCCCCACTCCTCTTAACATTCCACCTAGCTATAGTGCCCTTCTGTTGTCCACCTGCTGAAATGAGAAAAGAAACATTCATGCACTGATGTAAAACAAACCAAAAAAAAAGAAAAAAAATCCCTCTCCTTTCTAGCTGAACAAAAATGTGCAGTTAATATTTGGCGCTTGAAAATGCAGTAGTGAATGTGGAACGAGCCTGTCTGTATATCTGGTAGCTCTTTTTTGCTTTGTTTTTCCTTACCAGTATTCTGCCTCACGTTTGCTTCTGTGATGGTTATATTGCCTAGCAAGCACACCGTGATTGTGAAAATAGTATAGCAAAAAAATAAATAAAGGAAAAATCCCCGGTTATTGATGTACTAGATTTGTGTATGTCTTTTAAACAGTTCTAGTTTCCACCTTACATGGAATAATCAGGAAATGTGTAAAAATTCAAAAGTGAAATAAAAAATTTTATCAGTCAGTTGCCTGTGAATTGATGTGTGGCGCCATCTTTATCACTCAATTAGCTAGGTATTCTCATAACTTTGTGGCTCTACTCAGGTGGCCTAGGAGGGGGGTGCAGTGGGTAAAGCATTGGACTCTCAAAGTATGAAGTCCCAAGTTTGATCCCTGGCATTACATATGCCAAAATAATGCTGTGGTTTTTCTCTCAGTCAGTGACTATATATATACTTTTGGATAGAGATGGAAACTTAACACCCTGCAAGTGGAAACCGGGGGCTTGAACCCAGGTTCTTGCACATGGTAATGTGTGTGCTTTAACAGGCCCCTAAATGATAAATCTTAAAAATTGTAGGAGGCTGGTCCAAGAAGTGGCACAGCAGATAAAGTGTTGGGATTTTCAAGTATGAGACCCTGTGTTTGATCACCAACATTGCATGTACTTGAATGGTTCTGGGATTCTCTCTCCCCCATCTTATATAAATGAATAAATATTTTTTAGTAAGTAAATGTAGGTAACTATTTCACCCTTTAGAGGCAAGGCATAAAAGGACATACTACTAACACAATGCCTCTTACCACCTATAACCTGATGTCTCACCACCTTCTCCAACAGTGATCCAGGTGTTAGGTTCTCTTTCGTAGTTCCTAAGATTGGTTGGTATCAGCAGTTATTTTGCATCCCATTCAAGCCCCATCCAGCCCCATCTGGACCGCCTTTCACTTTTAAAGATGAGACGTGGTTGGCATGGAGGTGATACAGTGGGTAAAGTGTTGAAAAGGTGTAACAAGCCAGTGTGGGATGATTGCTTGAGGCCTGGTCATCTCCACATCTGTCAACTGTCTTACCTTAAACATTTAAGATAGTCTCTAGCATTGTTTACTCATGAGGTGCCCCCCCCCCTTATAAAACATCAGAGTTGCCACATGGAAAGAAAAAGTCAAATTTTTTGTTTATATTTTAATGTAATTTGGCCCTAAATTAGAACTGATTAGTGTTCTTCCTCCTGTGAGTTAGGCTGAACTATTCAGACTAACTTCAGCTTCTGGAGCTATTCCACCTCTTGGAATCAGACCCAAAGGTCAGTGGAAACTCACATCTTTGTTGCAGCTGGGAAACCAGGAGAGTCCTGATGAGAAACAAAATCAAATATTGGTCCACAGGGGGTGGAGGCTGCAAATTCAGATTCACAGAAGGGTCTTGCTGCTCAGACTGGAGCACCACTGCAGCCACCCATATTCTGTTAATTTCCCACTCTTCCAATAGAATAACTTAATGAACCCTCCTGGTGAGACAACCTAGTCAAGAGTAAAGTAGGATGCAGCTGGGGAGTTAGTTATCAACTGGTATAGCACCAGACCTGCCCACCTGAGGTTGCTAATTTGACTCAGCTCTGCATGTAGCAGAGCTTATCTCTTATCTCTGCCATGTACAACTCTGTCTCTTATATATATAATGAATCTTAAAAAGGAGAATGGTAGCCAGGAAATATTCCCCACATAATGGTCTTGGCAATATTAAATACATAATCATCTGAAAGTTTCTCTGAGAGTCTTCAGTTCTAAGTCACACAGTGAGTTTCATCCGGGGTTGAATCCGGATTGGATGAGAAAAAGGGAAAAAAAAAATGCATGGTTCACATCCATCCAAAAAGATCTGTGTACACATATGTTCTTAGCAGCACAATTTGTAATAGCCAAAACCTGGAAGCAACCCAGGTGTCCAACAACAGATGAGTGGCTGAGCAAGTTGTATATCTACACAATGGAATACTACTCAACTGTAAAAAATGGTGACCACCGTTTTCAGGCGATCTTGGATGGACCTTGAAAAATTCATGTTAAGTGAAATAAGCCAGAAATAGAAGGATGAATATGGGATGATCTCATTCTCAGGCAGAAGTTGAAAATCAAGATCAAAGAAAAAAAAAAAAGAACAAAAAAAACACAAGTAGAACCTGAAATGGAATTAGCGTATTGCACCAAAGTAAAAGACTCTGGGGTGGCGGTGGGTGGGTGGGGAGAATACAGGTCCAAGAAGGATGACAGAGGACCTAGTGGGGGTTGTATTGTTATATGGGAAACTGGGGGAATGTTATGCATATACAAACTATTGTATTTACTGTTGAATGTAAGACATTAATTCCCCAATAAAGAAATAAAAAAAAATATGCATGGATACTAGGCACATTTGCCTTGAAACTGGGCATTCGGCTTGGAACTCGCCAGCTTCTATTTTATTTTATTTTTATTTTTTTACTGGGGAATTAATGTTTTACATTCAACAGTAAATACAATAGTTTGTACATGCATAACATTCCCCAGTTTCCCATTTAGCCAGCTTCTATTTTAGACATGCGCAGAATACACTGTTTCTTATCCTTGAGAAGATGGCATTGCCTTCATTTGGTTAGACAACCCCCCCCCCCAAAGACAAGGGCATGTTGGGGGTTAGGACCCTTTATGCGCCCTCTGAACCTTTGTAGACAGCTCTCAGCTGCACGCCCGTCTCCACCCACCGCCAGGCTGTGGGCTTTTCCCGCCTCCACAGGCTGGGCCAGAGGTTACCCACCAGCCACCTGAAGCTTCTAGATGGCTGCGGGGTCCCAGGTGGGCTGGAGGCGGGGGCGGGGGTGGGGGTGGGCTCCGGGCTCGCGCGATTGGTGCGCAGAGGTGCGAGGGCGGTAAAGGGCGGGGCGCGCGGCCGGGCGGCACAGGCTCCGGCCCCATGCTCGCCGCACAGCATGAGCGCCAGCGGCCCGGGCTACCCGCTCGCCTCGCTTTACGTGGGCGACCTGCACCCCGACGTGACCGAGTCGATGCTGTACGAGAAGTTTTCGCCCGCCGGCCCCATCCTGTCCATCCGTGTCTGCCGCGACGTGTCTACGCGCCGCTCGCTGGGCTATGCCTACGTCAACTTCCAGCAGCCTGCAGATGGTGAGCGAGGCCGGGCCGGGAGGGGTCCTGGGCCCTGAGAAGGGGCCTCGTCTACGCCCGTGCCACCACCCCCTCCCCCAGCGCGCCTGATCTCGTCCTGGGAGGACCACCCCATAGCCAGCCAGCACCCAGCCTGTGCGCCTGCCGGGCTGTACTGTTGCTCCGTTTCACGGAGGAGAGATTGTGAGGCCGAGAGGGAACAGCGACGGGCTCAGAGGTCAGGCCGAGCTGGCATTCGAGAGGCCGGCAACAGCTGTATGTCTTTGGGCACAAGTACTCAGCCATTAGGGGTTTCAATTGCCCGTCTGGAAAACGTGGGGCGAGTACCTTGCCTTCCAGGGTGATTGGGAAATGAGAAATCCAAAGCACCTGGGGAGAGGGCTGCCCGAGGGCGCCCCAGCTAAGCGGGAAAGCCGGGCAAGCTGGTGGTGGGCTCTCCATAGCAGTGGGCGAATTTAACCTTAGGTGCTTTCAACATCCCAAGCCACTGAGAAGCTTCCTCCTTTGTAGATCACGCCACCTGCTGATCAGAACTGGTCAGATGGGAGTGGATAAAGATGGGGCAGCTGGGGGTTTTGCCGACTCTGATCACTAGAGGGTGCGCTTGAGCAAGAGTTCACACTGGACACTTGCTTGGTGAAATTGGGGGGCTGAGGTTTATTTCCCCAAAGCATGGAAGGAATGGAATCTGTGAAATATCTGCTGTAACATTTCGTACATCCTAAGCGTTCAATGAGTGGCATCCTAAGAAGCATAGCGGTAGCGATAGCCTTTAGGTGTTAGACTTCAGTCATACCAAAATAAAGGCCTGTGCCAACCAAGCCCCAAAGTGGGCAGATGCTGACGACCCCGGGCCTGGAGGGATGATGGTGGTATTCTGCCTGTTTCCCAGTGAATGAACTGAATCCCATAGAGCCTTTCCCTTTGTTCTGCTTTATCTAATGATTGCTGCCTCCTCTTCCTGAAGACCCTGACCTTTTGCCAGACTTCGTAGTTAGGGAAACTGGGCTCCAGAGAGGAGGATTTTGCTCCTAGTTATTTACAGTGGGATAGGATGGAAAACCCTGACTTAAGGTTAGGTTGTGCTGCACCTGCTTAAGTGCATGTATTACAATGCACAAAGACCCAGGTTCAAGCCCCTCGTCCCCCACCTTCAGGGGGAGAGCTTTGCAAGTGGTGAAACTGTGCTGTGGGTGTCTCTGTGTCTTGCTCCTATATCTTCCTCTTCCTTCTCAATTTCTGGCTACCTCTATCTAATAAAGATAATAAAAAATGTTTAAAAGAAAGCCCTGACTTATTGAAAACCTCTTCCACATAGCCCTCAACTTTTCCTCTCCAAGCTTCAGAAATCAGAGTACTCCTTGAGCCAGAGACAACCATGGGAAGGGGGTGAACTGAAACTGATGTGTTCAGACACACAGACATGTATTGAAGACTTCGCTGTGCCAGGCGTGAAGTACAAGATGTCCACCCTGTTGGACAGCTTGGAGATAGGTGGCATTATCTTCCTTTATTTAATGGTGCTGGGGATTGAACCTGGGACCTCTGATCTCTTGGGCATGGTACTCTTTTTGCATAACCATTATGCTCCAGTCCAATATTATCTCCCCTTGTGAGTTGAGGAAATGTGACTTAAATCATCCTGGGGTGAGGTTTAACAGGCTCAGAAAGGTGGTCATTTGCCTCCCCCAAAGCCAATCTACTTGGGATGTGGATCTGAACTCTGCTGCTCAGGACCTATGGGCTTTCATTTCACACCTCAGGCTACTGCCACTCTTGTAATTCTTGACTACTACCATTACATTTTTGTCTACTCAGTGTGCTTGAGTGGATAAAGCAGACCTGGTTCTGACATTGAGCTCCCTGAAACTGTTTTCCCTTCTGTAAAATGGGCATCTGTTCTCACATTGCTAAAGTGAAACATTAAATATCCAAACTGGAAGGTAAAAGGAGCACCGTACAAAAGTAATTTTTTTCTGCTTATGCTTTCTGAGCTGTTAAGCTCTTACGTGAGGTCTCCTTAAAGCTCTTTTTTTTTTCCTAATAAGTACCTGGGGTTCAGGAACAGAAGAGTCCTTTCACTTGTTTCATTCTCTCCTCTGACTCAGCGGAGAGGGCCCTGGACACAGTGAACTTTGAGATGATCAAAGGCCAGCCCATCCGCATCATGTGGTCCCAGCGAGACCCAGGACTTCGCAAGTCAGGTGTGGGCAACATCTTCATCAAGAACCTGGAGGATTCCATTGACAACAAGGCCTTATATGACACTTTCTCTGCTTTTGGGAACATCCTTTCTTGTAAGGTGGGTATGTGTCTTGGCAGGGATTGGGTGGGTTGTCTGTGTCAAACACCTGTATGGTGGAGGAATGCCAGACAACAGCTCATGTTTCAGTTTCTCAGGTTTTTTTTTTTTTTTTTGATATTTTATTTATTTTATTTTTGAGAGAAATGCAGAGAGAAAGAGAGAGACACAGAGAGAAACACCAGAGCACTGCTCTGCTCTGGTTTACGGTGGTGCAGGGGGTTGAACTTGGGATTTAGGAGCCTCAGGCATGAGAGTCCATTTGCATAACCATTATTCTCAGGTCTTTAAAGTAAATTTCCAAGCTCAGCAAGCACTTAAAGGTATTCTTTCAATTTATCTACATAGAACTACCTGTCACTCGTATATCAACCTTCATTATGGAACCACCCCAAACCTTAGTGACAGTCAACACCCATTGCTTTTGCTCACCATTCTACACTTGTTGATTTGGGCTGAGTTCAGTTGGGCAGTTCTGGTCTTGGTGGGGCTTCTTCATCTGTCCTCTCAGAGCTGAATGGCTCTTATTCCAGGAAGTGGTTGACTGAATATTCTGTGGTCTGCCCCCCTCCAGCAGGCTATTCTCATGGCAATACAAGGTCCCTAGGAAAAGAAGAACATGGCAGCTCACCAGGCATCTTGAAAACTGGCTTACGCTTTCACTCCCTCTGCATGTTCTTGGCCCAGTCAAGGCAAGCAAGACCAGCACAAATTCAGTGCAAAAGGAGAGTAGAAATTATAGGTCAAGAACACACAATCCCCAGGCACACATGTTTCCCCTATCATTGGGGAAGGAAATAGGTGTGCCATGGAAAAATGAGAGCGGTAACAGGTGTGGGTATGACTTAGGAAGGGAGTGAATTGTGGGCCTTGTGGTTTTATCAAATAGTGCAATGGGCCTGGTCAGGCTCTCTCTCTCTCTGCTGAGGTGGGCCTGCCAACATGTGAGTAAATGGTTCTCATTCATTCGTTCTGTCTCTCTCTGTCATGACCCCTGTGCACTTCAATATGTGGGTGTTGTTAAGTTTTCCTGAATAAAGTTTAAAATTCCTGTGGGAGTGGGGAGAAATTATAGGGCAAAGGTATAGAAGCCAAAGGTATTTAGTGGCACATTTTTTTAACATTATTTAATTTGATAGGACAGAGAAATTGAGGGGGAAGGGTGATGGAGAGGGACAGAGAAACAGAGACATCTGAAGCACTTCTTCACCACAATGTAGCTTTCCTTCTGCCCCCTGCAGGCAGGGTCTGGGGCTTGAATCTGGATCCTTGAGCACTGTAACATGCCCTTAACCAAGTGTACTACCACCTAGCCCTGATTTTAGGATTTCTCTTATAGAGGATAAGTCTCATGAGAGTAGTGATGATAGCCTTGTTCACTATTGTATCCAAGACTTAGAGGTGCAATTGATGCTTAAGAAATATTTCTTAAAAGACTCTGGGATGGGTGGGTAGATAGAATACAGGTCCTAGAAAAGGATGAAAGAAAAGCTAGTGGAGGCTATATAGTTATGTGGAAAACTGAGAAATATTATGCATGTACAAACTATTGTATTTACTGTCGAATATGAAACATTAATGTCCCAATAAAGGGAAGAAAAAAAATTTTCTTGATGGGCATGTGAGGCTCAAATCCTAGGTTCAGTCCCCCATACCACCACAAACCAGAGCTGAACAGTGCTTTGTTAAAAAAAAAAAAAAATTGGGAGCCAGGCAGTAGCGCAGCAGGTTAGGCACATGTGGCGCAAAGTGCAAGGACTGGAGTAAAGATCCCGGTTCGAGCCCCAGGCTCCCCACCTGCAGGGGAGTCACTTCTCCCCCTCTCTATCTTCCCTTCCTCTCCATTTCTCTCTGTCCTATCCAGCAACAACGACATCAATAACTACAACAATAAAACAAGGGCAACAAAAGGGAATAAATAAATAGATTTTTTTTTAAGTATGATTTCTTGGCTAAATGACTGTCTTGTCACTTGAGAAGAGTCCTGTCATTTTGGGGTTTGTAGATGAGAATCTTTAGGATCAGATTAACTGGTCACTTGGTGTGCTTAAACCTAGCCGCTTTGCTTTTAGGTTTTATGAAAATGGAAACCAGTTATCCTGTAGCCTTCTGGTGAGGGTAGTGATGATAGCCTCTGTGTCTGAACTCTCCTTGAGAAGTGTACTATTTGCCAGGGACCTAAAATTTTTTTGGCCTTAACACCTCCCTGCCATTGAGGGGAGAGCCTTGTGGCTCAAAGGAACATGTAAGTTTGAGGGGGTAAGGTAGTGGCTAAGGGGTTTTCCATGATAGATTTTGAACTTGAATCTGAACGACCTGGGTTCAAATCCTGCCTCTTTCTCACAGTGTAGTTTTGAGCCTCTGTAACTATCAATACCTCATTTTCCTCTAACGGGGAAATGGGGCTGGCTTGAACCTGAGTCTTATACTTGGCAAAGTGCAATATTGTCCCAAGTGAACCCTTTTGCCATTCCCAAATAGCATTTATAAAAAGCATCCTAGTAGTTAACCCATGTCTGCAAGCTTAGGGGAATTGCTTTGGCGTATAATGGAAAATTGGGGATTCAGAACTCTTGTGCTGGGAATGCTATGAGAATTATACTCATGTTGACATGTAATTTTGTAAATCAATATTTAATAACTAATAAAATTTAAAAAAATAAAAAGCATCCTAGTAGTCAACATGAAAACTGAGTTGGGAGAACAGAGATGGTCATGCAGACAGAAACTGCTACTTAGCTGAGCTGGAGCTCAGGGGTGCCCAGAACTATGGGCAGTCTGGTCAATCATACATGTTCATCGAGAGGACTGGGGGGCTGCATGAACTAAAGACCTTTCTTTTTCTCAAGATCTAGCCCAACAAGTCAGAAAACTTACAGAATTGGGGGAGGATGTCTGTGGGTCTTTTAAAATGAAACAGGTCTGCTTCAGTAGTACATAAATTAGTCATTTAAAAAATGTGGGCATGAATAAAGTGAAAAAGAATAAAGAAAGATCTATCCTTTTCAAGCTTTTGTAGTCCCCAGAGATAATTAAGAGATATATATGTTTCTCTTGGGAGTTGGGCGGTAGCACAGCGGGTTAAGCGCACATGGCACAAAGCACAAGGACAGGCGTAAAGATCCTGTTCCGAGCCCCTGGCTCCCCACCTGCAGGGGAGTCACTTCACAGGCGGTGAAGCAGGTCTGCAGGTGTGTCTCTTTCTCTCCCTCCCTCTGTTTTCCCCTCCTCTCTCCATTTTTCCCTGTCCTATCCAACAATAACGACATCAATAATAACAGTAACTACAACAACAACAATAATAATAAAGGTTTTTCATGTGATGACTAGGTATGAGGTGGTATAGCAGGGAGAACATAGGACTTGCATGCATGCAGTCCCTAGTTTGATTTCTGGCACTTCACATTGCTAGAGTGATGCTTTAGTGTTCTATCTCTCCCTCCTCTTTATAAGTCCCTTTTAAAAAAAAAAAAAAAAGATTTACTTTTTTTTAAAAACATGCTGGCTTTTTTTGTTCTTTTTTAATTTTATTTATTTATTTCTTTTTGTTGCCCTTGTTATTTTATTGTTGTAGTTGGATAGGACAGAGAGAAATGGAGGGAGGAGGGGAAGACAGAGAAGGGGGAGAAAGATAGACACCTGCAGACCTGCTTCACCGCCTGTGAAGCGACTCCCCTGCAGGTGGGGAGCTGAGGGCTGGAACCAGAATCCTTACACTGGTCCTTGTGCTTTGCAACAACTGCGCTTTACCCACTGCGCTACCGCCCAACTCCCAATAAAGATTTTCTATGTGTTTGTCTGCTGTATTCCTATTCAGCTTGCTTTTCTAATACTTAATACACTTCATTTTTTTCCCACTTTATTTTTTTAAAAAAGATTTATTTGAATTGCTTTATATAAGAAAGAGAAACTAGGGTACCACACCAGTACATGAGGCACCAAGGATTGAACCAAGAGCCTTTGGTATACAACTCCTGTGCTCTCCCAGTTGTTATTTTCCCATTTGCACCTACAAGATTTTAGATTTAAAAAGTACCCCATTTCATACATATGTATTTGACAGGACAGTGAGAAATTGAGAGGGGAAGGGGAGATAGGGAAAGAGAGAGACACCTACAGCACTGCTTCCCTCATGAAGCTTCCCCCTACAGGAAACTGAGCACTTGAACCTGGGTCCTTATGCACTCTAATGTGTATACTCAACTGGCTGCATCACCGCCTGACTCTTTCACAGTATACTTTATAGATAACTGTCAGATAATCAATGTTCTCTTCTACTTTGTATATGTAGCAGACCAGTTTGAATCTACTGTCTGATTTACTTAACTAGTCTCCCTTGTTGGATGTTTAGGATGTTGCTATTTTGCTGTTAGGGATAATTATAAGTGGCTAATGTTTCTTTTCTTTTCTTTATTGACCAAAGCACCGCTCAGCTTTGGCTTATGGTGGTAGGGGTATTGAACCTGGGACTTTGGAGCCTCAGATAATTAGCCACTGTCACCTTTGTCATTCTTCTCTGTGTGAACCCTCAAATGAACTGCTCCCTGTCCTTTATCCCTGTAGCCCAGGTGGTGTCTGATGACCACAGCTCTGAGGTAGATAGCATAATGGTTATGCAAAGAGACTAATGCCTGAGGCTCCAAAGTCCCATATGCAAGAATCCAGGTTGACTCTAACCCTTCAGCTGATTGCCTTAGGAGATAATTAAAAGGTGGAAAAGGGATGGGAAGATTGCATAATGGTTACACAAAAGACTTTCATACCTGAGGTTTAAGGGTTCCAAGTTTAATCCCCAAGCAGCGTCATAAACCAGAGCTGAGCAGTACTTTGTACTTTGGTTTTTTTGTCTTTTTCTTTCTTTTTTTTTTTTTTTTGCCTTCAGAGTTATTTCTGGGGCTCAGTGCCTGCACTACAAATCCACTGCTCCTGGAGGCTATTTTTTCCCCTTTTGTTGCCCTTGTTATCATGGTGGTTGTTATTATTATTATTGCTGTCATTGTTGGATAGGACAGAGAAATTGAGAGAGGAGGGGAAGACAGAGGGCGAGAGAAAGACAGACACCTGCAGACCTGCTTCACCGCCTGTGAAGCGACTCCCCTGCAGGTGGGGAGGCTCGAACCGGGATCCTTAAGCAGGTCCTTGCGCGTCGTGCCACGTGTACTTAACCCACTGCTTTACCTCCCAGCCCCTTCTGTGTTTTTTTCTAAGAAAATAAGAATAGTCTATGACATACATAAGACTTCTTTTCGGGGAGGCGGGCTGTAGCGCAGCGGGTTAAGCGCAGGTGGCGCAAAGCACAAGGAACGGCATAAGGATCCCGGTTCGAACCCCGGCTCCCCACCTGCAGGGGAGTCGCTTCACAGGCAGTGAAGCAGGTCTGCAGGTGTCTATCTTTCTCTCCCCCTCTCTGTCTTCCCCTCCTCTCTCCATTTCTCTCTGTCCTATCCAACAATGACAACAACAATAATAACTACAACAATAAAACAACAAGGGCAACAAAAGGGAATAAATAAATTAAATAAATATTTAAAAAAAGACTTCTTTTCAGTCTGAGAGTTCTATCCCTCCTTACTATGTTATCTAAGTGAATTGACTAACCTCTCTGAGTGAATTGACTAACCTCTCTGAGTTAGTTCTCATTTCTAAAATGGGGCTATTGTGTGTCTTTTTATGCACAGAACACGCAGCCAGATAATTAGCCACTGTCACCTTTGTCACTCTTCTCTATGTGAACCCTCAAATGAACTGCTCCCTGTCCTTTATCCCTGTGGCCCAGGTGGTGTCTGATGACCACGGCTCCCGAGGCTTTGGCTTTGTCCACTTTGAGACCCGCGAGTCTGCACAGAAAGCCATCAGCACCATGAACGGGATGCTGCTGAATGACCGCAAAGTGTGAGTTGGGGGTGAGGGGACCTAGGTCAAAAGGATAGAATCCTCGTGCACCACTTAATGGACTATTAATGGGAACCAGGCATTGAGCAGCAGCCTGTATTCTTCCTGGCAAGGTGACCCTGGGACAATTGCTCAATCTCTCAGGGACTCCTGTCCCTCAAATTAAAGATTGGCTGAGGATATGTGTCAGAAGATTGTTCCCACTGGTGGGAACTGAGGATTTTGAAATCTTTACCAGAACAACTAATGACCATATAGTCAAGTGAACTCAGTGATCTCACCAGTTTTCTAACCTTCGCAGTGTGTTGGTGAGTTTTGTCCTTAAATCTTTGTGTTTTATGGGATGCATCGGTGAAAAGAACATACATATATACCTAGCTAGGCATCCTCTCCACAGATGGGGACATCAAGATGCAGATGCTAGGGGCCAGTGGTGGCACACCTGATTGAGCACACATGTTACAATGCATGAGGACCCAGGTTTGAGCCCCTAGTCCCCAACTGCAGGGGGAAAGCTTTGCAAGTGTTGAAGCAGTGTTGTAGGTGTCTCTCTTCCTCTCTATCTCCCCCTTCCCTCTCAATTTCTGGCTGTCTCTATCCAATAAATAAATAAAATATAGTTTAAAAAAGAGGAAAAAAGGGGGTCGGGCAGTGGTTAAGTGGGTTAAGTGCACAGTGGGTTAAGTGGTTAAGTGGGTTAAGTGCACAGTGGGTTAAGTGCACGTGGCGCAAAGCGCAAGGACCGGTGTAAAGATCCGGGTTCGAGCCCCCGGATCCCCACCTGCAGGGGAGTTGCTTCATAGGCGGTGAAGCAGTTCTGCAGGTGTCTCTTTCTCTCCCCCCTCTGTCATCCCCTCCTCTCTCCATTTCTCTCTGTCCTATCCAACAACAACGACATCAGTAACGATACTAATAACCACAACAATGGTAAAACCAGGGTAACAAAAGGGAAAAAATGGCCTCCAGGAGCAGTGGATTTGTGATGCAGGCACCGAGCACAGGCAATAACCCTAGAGGCAAAAAAAGATGCAGATGCTAGATAGAATTTGTGACTCTTCGCTCCACTGGTCCTGGGCCTGCCTTTAGAGGCCCAGCTTCATGCTGTCTGCGATAGGGAGAGAGAGGGGCTTTTGCAGCTTGGTGACACACTGAGTCATTTTCCCCCACAGTGTTTCTCTGGAAAATGAATCATATATATATATATATATATATATATATATATATATATATATATATCTTAGATACAATTTGCACAATCTTACTTTCTTCTTACTTTGGTTTTCTCCAACACTTGGTGACAGCTACAATGTGCTCGTGCTAAATGGCCAGTAGATACCATCACATTTTAGTACTGTTTCTTTTTGTTCCCTTAGTGTAAGATACCTTTCTAGATATGCCTGCATAAACTTGGAGATTGCAATTTTTTTTTAAGAAAGGATAAATTAGCAAAACCATAGAGTAGGAGGGGTACAACTCCACACAATTCCCACCACCCAATCTCCATATCCCACCCCCTCCCCTGATAGCTTTCCCATTCTCCATCCCTCTGGGAGCATGGACCCAGGGTCATTGTGGGTTGTAGAAGGTGGAAGGTCTGGCTTCTGTAATTGCTTCCCCTGCAATTTTTTAATATTTATTTATTTCCCCTTTTGTTGCCTTGTTTTCTTATTGTTATAGTTATTGATGTCATCATTGTTAGGACAGAGAGAAATGGAGAAAGGAGGGGAAGACAGGGAGAGAGAGAAAGATAGACAGACACCTGCAGACCTGCTTCACCACCTGTGAAGCGACTCCCCTGCAGGTGGGGATCCGAGGGCTCCTTATGCCGGCCTTTGTGCTTCATGCCACCTGTGCTTAACCTGCTGCACTACCACCCGACTCCAGGAAATTGCAATTTTTTCAAGTTTTTCATTTAAGTGATTTCAACCCCTCCCCCTTAGCAACACTGGTGCAGACCATGTCTGGTTCCCCAGTGCACCTGGTATGTGTTACATGACCCACAAATGCCCATGATGAGAATTTGATCTCCACTTTTACAGAAATGAACACTTAAGGCTTGGGGAAGTTAAGTAATTTGCTCAGGATCATGCAGCTAGGCTACTACTGGTCTGCGTGACCTTCCCCGCCAGCCATTCAAGTTTATGTTCTTAGTTCCTGTGCACTGGCTTATGGTAAGTTTATTCTGCCAGTAGTCATAAGGATAAAGTCATCTTCACCTTATGCTGGGACCTAGAATCTTGGCTGCTGAAATTGTTACGGTTTAGGGCATATTCTGTGTAAGGAGTACTCCCTGTTGAGTCTCCTGATGGGGGAATGGAGAGGCTTGGAGGCAAGCCTCAGGTGAGCCATGGCCCAGGGTGGTAGAGTGGGCTGGGGCTGAGGCGGCACCTGACTGATGCCTGGCTGCTGTGTCTATCCTGTTGGTGCGTCCACAGCTTTGTTGGCAACTTCAAGTCCCGGCGTGAACGGGAAGCAGAGCTGGGGGCTCAGGCCATGATGTTCACTAACATCTATGTGAAGAACCTCCAAGTGGACGTGGATGAGCAGGGCCTGCAGGACCTCTTCTCCCAGTTTGGTGGGCATGTTCTCTGGGGAGGAGGGGCAACTTTTCTCTTGTTCCCAGATCTGGCTGGAAAGCAGGGTCCTCCTGGGGCTTCCTGAGGACTTGTGGGAGGAACATTAGGAGGCTTCCTGAGCCACCCATTGAGCCAAAATGCTTCTTTCCAGGGAAGATGCTGAGTGTGAAGGTGATGAGGGACAGTGGTGGCCACTCTCGAGGCTTCGGCTTTGTCAACTTTGAGAAACATGAAGAAGCCCAGAAGGTAGGAGCCTCTTCATGACCTTGTTTCATGACCCTTCTTTGGAAGAGAGGGTGTCAGGAGTGAGGTACTCCAGCTGCTTATGGGAGAGAAGAAAATCCCTACAAAGCCTGAGTCCACATAAGCCATCTGCCTGTCTTAAAGGCCGTCAGCCTGTTTTGGTAGCTTCTAAGCACCAAGGCTGGCTTCTCACAAAATCTTGCATATGAGAGGCAGAAGGAGTCTTGGGGAGAACCACTGTCTTTTTCTGGAATGGTTGGTAGGATTAAGGCCAGGAAGAAATGCCCTACTACAAATACTGTTCTTTAAATTTTAAAAAAATATTTATTCCCTTTTGTTGCATTTGTTTTATTGTTGTAGTTGTTATTGATGTCATCATTGTTGGATAAGACAGAGAAATGGAGAGAGAAGGGGAAGACAGAAGGGGCAGAGAAAGATAGACACCTGCAGACCTACTTCATCTGCTGTAAAGCGACCCCCCCCCCGCAGGTGGGGATTTAATTTTTTAAAAATATTTATCCTCTTTTGTTGCCCTTGTTTTACTGTTGTAGTTATTATTGTTTTGTTATTGATGTTGTCGTCGTTAGATAGGACAGAGAGGATGGAGAGAGGAGGGGAAGACACCTACAGACCTGCTTCACTGCTTGTGAAGCGACTCCCCTGCTGGTGGGGAGCAGGGGGTTTGAACCTGGATCCTTGAGCCGGTCCTAGGCTCTGTGCCATGTGCGCTTAAGCCGCTGCGCTACCACCCAACTCTCTTTAATTTTTTTTTCATTATTTATTTATTTTGGATAGAGGTAGAGGAATTGAGAGGGGAGGGAAGAAAGAAGAAAGAGGGAGACACCTGCAGCAGTGTTTCACTACTCATGAAGCTTCTTCCCACAGGTGTGGACCAGGGCCTTAAACCCTTTTTTTTTTTAATTTATTTACTTAATTTTTTATTTGATAGGACAGAGAAATTGAGGGGTGGGAGAAATAGAGAGACAGAGAACAGCAGTGAACTGCTTGTGAAGTTTTTCCTGAGCAGATGGGAATGGAATGGGATCTTGAACCCAGCTTTTTGTACATGATAACGTGTGTCCTTAACCAGGTGCACCACCATCCAACTTAACACTTGTCCTATTTAGACCAGGGAAGTGTTGTCCATTCTACATGAGGGCTGACAAATTAGATCACATGGGTAGTGTACTTGCTTTGCCATGCATGACCCAAGTTAGAGCCCAGCCCCCATGTTTTGGAGGGAACTTACCCCCTCCTTTATTTATTTATTTATTTATTTATTTTGCCTCCAGGGTTACCACTGCTGAGTCTCCTGATGGGTTATGGAAGCTCAGTGCCTACACTATGAATCCACTGCTCTTGGGGGCCATTTTTTTTTCCATTGTTGTTGCTGCTCTTGTTGGGTAAGACAGAGAGAAACCGAGAGAGGAGGGAAAGACAGGGGTGGAGGAGAAAGACACCTGCAAATCTGCTTCACCTCTTGTAAAGTGACTCCCTGCATTTGGGGAACTGGAGGACTTGAACCAGGATCTTTGTGCCAGTCCTGTGCTTTACACCATGTGCACTTAACCCAGTACACTCATGACGTTTCCTTTTTATCTTTTTTTTTTTGCCACCAGAGCTATCATTGGGGCTCTATACCTGCATCATTTCACCACTTATGGTGGACTCCTTTTTTTTTTTAAACTTAAAAAAAATTAATTATCTTTATTTGATTATTGGATAGAGACAGCCAGAAATTGAAAGGGAAGAGGGTGATAGAGAGGGAGAGAGACACCTGCAACACTGCTTCACCACTCGCAAAGCTTTCCCCCTGCAACACTGCTCACCACTCGCAAAGCTTTCCTCCCTGCAACACTGCTCACCACTCGCAAAGCTTTCCCCCTGCAACACTGCTCACCACTCGCAAAGCTTTCCCCCTGCAACACTGCTCACCACTCGCAAAGCTTTCCTCCCTGCAACACTGCTCACCACTCGCAAAGCTTTCCCCCCTGCAACACTGCTCACCACTCGCAAAGCTTTCCCCCTGCAACTCTGCTCACCACTCGCAAAGCTTTCCCCCTGCAACACTGCTCACCACTCGCAAAGCTTTCCCCCCTGCAACACTGCTCACCACTCGCAAAGCTTTCCCCCTGCAACACTGCTCACCACTCGCAAAGCTTTCCTCCCTGCAACACTGCTCACCACTCGCAAAGCTTTCCTCCCTGCAATACTGCTCACCACTCGCAAAGCTTTCCTCCCTGCAACACTGCTCACCACTCGCAAAGCTTTCCTCCCTGCAACACTGCTCACCACTCGCAAAGCTTTCCTCCCTGCAGGTGAGGACCAGGGGCTTGAACCTTGGTCCTTGGTCCTTGCTGTAACATGTGCGCTCAACCAGGTGTGCCACCACCTGGCTCCTGAACTTTTTTTTTTGAGAGGGGTAAAGACAGATGTGAAGATATCCACAACATTGCTCCACTGCTTCTGGAGCTTCCCCTGTGCATATTGCTCCCATAAAGAGGCTGGAGGCACGAATGCAGGTCTTCACAACAGGTGTGTCCTTGTACATGGTAACACGTTTGTGCATTCAACCAGGTACTCCTAATAGCTGACCCTTAGGATTCATTTTAAATGGCTTTCTTTCTTTGTTCTTGGTGCTAACTCTCAGCTAATAAGACCAATTTGTAGGGCCACATGGTGGCACACCTGGTTAAGTGTACACATTATAGTGCACAAGGTTCTAGGTTCAAGCTCCTGGTCCCAACCTGCAGGGGGAAAGCTCTCTGAGTGGTGAAGCAGGGCTGCAGGTATCTCTTGTCTCTCTCCCTCTCTACCCACCCCCATCTCCATTTCTCTCTCTATCCAATAATAAATTTTTATAAATATGTATTCCCTTTTGTTGCCCTTGTTGTTTTATTATTGTTGTTGTTATTGTTGTTGTTATTGATGTCATTGTTGGATAGGACAGAGAGAAATGGAGAGAAGAGGGGAAGATGAGAGAGAAAGATAGACACCTGCAGTACTGCTTCACTGCCTGTGAAGCGACTCCCCTGCAGGGGGTGAGACAGAAGCTCGAACCGGATCCTTACGCCAGTCCTTGGGCTTTGTGCCACATGCCCTTAACCCGCTGTGCTACCGCCCAACTCCCAAAATATTTTTTAAAAAAAGAATAAACTTCCTAAGACTGATTTGTAAGTGTGCCTCTAGACTAGGAGATGGGCATTGGATGCCTTATGCTACCTCAGTGCTAGATAGAAAAGCCGTCTCTCTCTCTCTCTTTCTCTCTCTCTCTGCAGGCGGTGATGGACATGAATGGAAAGGAGGTAAGTGGGCGCTTATTGTATGTGGGCCGAGCCCAGAAGCGGATGGAGCGGCAGAATGAGCTGAAGCGCAGGTTTGATCAGATGAAGCAGGACCGACTAAAGCGTTACCAGGTGAGGGTACGGCCTGTTGGTGGCAGCTGCTGTGATGTAAAGAGACCTGAATGTTTCCCCCTGGCAGAATGGCTTCCTGGAGCTTGGTTTTAGAGACTGGGAGGGTGCAGATACCAGGGGATGGACATGCTGAGTTACTGGGGTGCATGGTTACTGCTCAGGACTGGGATGGGAGATTGGGTGGCAGGACTTCCCGTGCTCCGTGATGTGTATTTCCATAAGGCAATCTGGGGCTTGGAAGCACCTCCTGAAATCCCTTCTTTCCAGGGTGTGAACCTGTATGTGAAGAATCTGGATGACTCTATCAATGATGAGAAACTGAGGAAAGAATTCTCCCCCTATGGAGTGATCACCAGTGCGAAGGTAAGTACTTGGGGCTCCTCCTGGGGGTGGCTTTTCCCATCCTGTCCTCTGCCCCAGGCACCCTCCCATCTCTGGATTCCAGGGAATTAGTGCTGAGCTACTCCTTTTGGAGTTTGGGAACTTGTTCACTTCCAGGCTTACTGGGTGGGGGAAAAGAACAATAGAGATAATAGTCCCAGGCACACAGCTGGGACTTATAGGGGCTCACTATAACCTTGGTAACTTAGCTAACATTTATTGAGTGCCTGCTGTATGCCAGGTTCCAGAAATTCATTTCTTAGGCTTTTTTGACTTTTTATTATCTGAGCTTGACCGAAGACATTAGCTCTTCTTAGTGTCAGTTTCTCTTTCTGAAAAATGAGAGAGTTGGGCTGCATCACTTCCCCCATTTATCCACCATCTATTGTGTGCCCATTTGTCTCAGACCCCAGAGATGTGCCAATTTTTGCATATTGTAACATGTGTTTCACCAGGTATGCCACTGCTCAGAAGTTTTTCCCTGTTGAATTCAATTTTAAAATGTCCTTGAAATGTCTGGTGCTTGGGGGAGAGATGCTAACAGTTTAAGGACCTTTTGAAAAAATGTGACAGAAAACTGTGGCCATGGAAATTAACCAACAGTATATTTGATTGAAAATTATTACAAACTATGGGTTTTTTTGCCCAATACATGCATACTTGGTGTAGTATTCTGATCGAAAACTGGAACTTTGAAGTTATATTAGGGGACCAGGCAGTGGCACACATGGTAGAATGCACAAGTTATAGTGTGCTAAGACCTGGGTTCAGGTCCCTGTCTGGGGCAGGTTCACAAGTGGTGGAACAGTGTTGCATGTCTCTATCTTCCCTCCCTATACCCCCTTCCCTCTCAAATTCTGTCTCTATCCAAAATAAATAAATTGGGCAGGGGTAGATAGCATAATGGTTATGCAGACTCTCAAGCCTGAGGCTCCAAAGTCCCAGATTCAATCCCCTGCACCACCATAAGCCAGAGCTGAGCAGTGCTCTGGTTAAAAAAAGAAAACTAAACACAGAATTTTAAAAATTAGTAAAATGTTTTTTTAAAATAATTAAAAAATAAAGTTAGAGTAGGTTGAAATCTGTTACGTGATTAGCTAGCTGTAGCTGTAGAGCCAGAGACGATTGACTTTGTCTTTCAGACTCTGTCTACCCATCTGTAAAATGGGAGCAATGTTACATAGCTCTAGTTATTTCCTGAGAACCAAAGAGGTTAATCTAGAGCACACATAAATAGCAAAGTAGTGATTTTCTACTGTTAATTGCATACACACAGTAAGTTTAGGAGTTACTGACTTTGAAGACTGTGTGAGGTAATTGGGAGAGTCTGGATTGCTTAGAGGCACACCTGTGGTAAATAGCTTGTTAATTACTCAGCTATGAAATAGTTATTTTGTACAAGTATATACGTGCTTAGATACTTAATATTTTCTTTTTCTTTCTTTTTTTTTTTTTTTTTGCCAGAGTACTGCTCAACTCTGGTTTATGGTGGGGCGGGAGATTGAACCTAGGACTTTGAAGCATCAGGCAAGAGAATCTCTTTACATAACTATTATGCTACATAACCCCTACCCAATATTTTCCTTTTTTTAATATTTATTTATTTATTCCCTTTTGTCACCCTTATTGTTTTATTGTAGTTACTGTTTGTTGTTACTGATGTCGTTGTTCCTGATAGGACAGAGAGAAATGGAGAGAGGAGAGAAAGACAGAGACAGGGAGAGAAAGAGACGCCTGCAGACCTGCTTCACCACCTGTGAAGTGACTTCTCTGCTGGTGGGGAGCCGGGGGCTCGAACCGGGATCCTTACATCGGTCCTTGCACCTTACACTACACGCGCTTAGCCCGCACTAAGCTTAACCACTACCACCCAACTCCCCAGTTTAATTTTTTTATGAGAGAGATGGAGTACTGCTCCATCATATGCAGTGCTGAATATCAAACCCAGAACCTCCCATTTACAAGGCTCCATGTTGAACTGCTTCTCAGCTGCACTTATTTCTTTATACTTAATAACAAGTTATTATTTTTAATATTTTATTTACTTTATTTTAATGAGTGAAAGATAGAGACCAGAGCACTGCTCCACTCTAGCTTATGGTGGTGCTAGGGAATTGAACCTGAGATCTCAGAGCCTCAGGTATGAAAGTCTTTTGCATAACCATTATACTGTTTCCCCAGCCCAATAACAAGTTCTTATTAAGATAATATTCTTGGGGTCGGGTGGTGGTGCACCTGGTTGAGTGCACATGTTACAGTGCACAAGGACTGGGTTCGAGCCCCCGGTCCCTACCTGTTGGGGGAAAGCCTTGTGAGATGTGAAGCAGGGCTGCAGGTGTCTGTCTCTCCTTCTCTTCCTCCCCTCTCGATTTGTCTCTATCCAATACATAAATAAATACAATACAGAAAATATTTTTAAGATAATCTTGTGCTAAGATATTAAAAAATCAACCATACTGCAATGTAATCTCCAAGATACTAAGGTGGCAGAATGTCTTGCTTCTAAGCATCAGTCCTAGAGAAGTAGCAATTAGCACAAATAATATTTTAAGATCAGTAATAATTATGTGCTATGAATACATTTCCCTTCTTGCTTTTTTTTAAAAGATTTTATATATGGGAAAGATAGGAGGGGAAAGAACCAGACATCACTCTGGCACATGTCCTGCCGGTGATTGAACTCAGTATGAGTAGTGTGACTCTGTCTAAGATTGGGGGTTGGGCAGTAGCTCGGCAGGTTGGGCGCACGTGGTGCAAAGTGCAGGGACCAGCGTGAGGATCCCAGTTCAAGCCCCCGGCTCCCCATCTGTAGGGGAGTCACTTCACAGATGGTGAGGCAGGTCTTCAGGTGTCTGTCTTTCTCTCCCTGTCTCTTGCTTATGATGTTGCTGGGGACTGAACCTGGGATCTTGGAGCCTTAGGCATGAAAGTTTCTTTGTATAATCATTATACTGTCTCCCCAGCCCTATTATCTTTGTTTATTGGATAGAGACAGCCAGAGTCCAAGAGGGTAGGGGGAGATAGAAAGGGAGAGAGAGTGTTAGGGAGGTGGCTCAGTGGATAGACTCTCAAGCATGAGGTCCTGAATTCAATACCTGGCAGCACATATACCATCAGAGTGATGTCTGGTTCTTTTATCTTTCTTATTAATAAATAAAATCTTAAAAAAAAAAAAAAAAAAGGGAGAAAGACACCTGCAGACCTGCTTTCACCACCCACAAAATTTTCCCCCTGCAGGGGAGGACCAGGGACTTGAACCTGAGTCCTTGCACACTGTAGTATGTTCACTTAACCAGGTGCACCACCACTTAGCCCACCCCTTTTTTTAGTCTTTTAAATAATCCTAAACTATACCTCACTTTGTGCTATTCCTCTGATGAAGATAGATAAAATCATTTATTTGTTTTTTCATCACCGAGGTCATCACTGGAGCTCACTCTTGGTGGCATTTTTTTTTCTTTTCCCCTTTCTTGATAGGACAAAGAAATTAAGAGGGGCAGGGAAGATAGAGAGAGAGGAGGAGAGATGTCTGCAGACCTGCTTCACTAGTGATGTTTTCTCCCTGCAAGTGGGGAGTGGGAACTTTAACCTTGGTCCTTCAACTGGGTGCAGATAAAATAATTTAAGTCAATTTTTTTAAATTACTGGATATAGAAAGAAAGAAATTGAGAGCAGAGGGGAGATAGGGATAGAAATACACTACCTGCAGTCCTGCTTCACCTCTAATGAAGCTTTCCTCCTTTAGGTGGTGACCAGGGGCTTGAATCTGGGTCCTTGTGTGCTGTAATGTGTGCTTTTAAACAGGTTTGCCACTGCCTTCCCCTTCCCCAAAATCAATTCTTTTTTTTTTTTTTTTTTTTACCAGAGCACTGCTCAGCTCTAGCTTATAGCGGTGTGGGGGGATTGAACCTGGGACTTGAGAGCCTCAGGCATGAAAGTCTCTTTGCATAACCATTATACTATCTCCCCCACCCCCAAATTCAATTTTCTATCACAACTTAGAACTTTTTTTTTTAGGAAATAAAAACATATACAGAGGTAAAAATAAATTCTGGAATGCTGCTGTCTTTACTTACCTGAAGAATGGTCTGGACTGTTAAACAGTGAGCAGCCCTTGATTAGCAAGGATGTTAGCCCTGGGATGTGTCACCTTTGAGCCTCGCTCTCACCTGTGAAGTGGAAGTCACAGTGCCTCCCTTATCAGTCAGCTGTGTCTGATATGAGAAGGCATGTCAAGTGTCTGGCATGCAGTAGGCCTCAGTAAATGTGGGGGTGACATTATCATTGCCCCTGAATCGCAGGTGGTTTGGGACCTGTACAGTGCTAGACTAGACCCCAGGGGAGATGGGGAACAGGGCCTTAGGAGTCTTCCTCCCCCACCCCAGTAGCCCTTGTCTTGTCTTGCTTTTAGGTGATGACAGAGGGTGGCCACAGCAAGGGGTTTGGCTTTGTGTGTTTTTCCTCCCCAGAAGAGGCAACAAAGGCCGTGACAGAGATGAACGGGCATATTGTTGGTACCAAGCCACTGTACGTGGCACTGGCTCAGCGCAAAGAGGAACGGAAGGCCATCTTGACCAACCAGTACATGCAGCACCTCTCTACCATGCGGGCTCTGGGTGGCCCCCTCTTGGGCTCCTTCCAGCAGCCCACCAGCTACTTCCTGCCCGCTGTGCCCCAGGTGAGGGCTTCACTGTAACACTCTGACACTTCTCTTTGCTAGCTGCCAAAGAGAGCAGGAAGATAGAGCCTCACAGGCAGACGCAGGCTCTCAGCCTGCTTCTGCTGGAATCTCACTAGACAGACATTCCCAACCCCGTCTGGGAATTGGGGTGATTGTGTTGCTGTCAAACAGCATTTCCTGAGCTGATATTCATGAAGGCAGTGCTGAGATTCTCCATGGCCACTATTTGGGAAATAATGGACTCACCAAAAGATACATAGATTTTTTTTTCCTCTTTAATATATTTTTTAATTTGATAGGACAGAGAAACTGAGAGGGGGAGGGAAGATAGAGTGGGAAAAAGATATTTGCAGGACTGCTTTACAGCTCATGAAGTGTCCCTCCTGCAGGTGGGGAGTGGACTTGAATCCAGGTCTTTGAGCATGGTAACGTGCAGTCAACTAGGTACGCCACCACCCAGACTCTGCAGCCTTTTTCTTCTTATTTATTTTTAATTTTTTAATTTTTATTTTTTTACCAGAACATGGTTCAGTTCTGGCTTATGGTGGTGCGGGGGATTGAACCTGGGACATTGGAGTCTCAGGCATGAGAGTCTGTTTGCATAACCACTATGCTATCTACCCTCTGCCCTATTTATTTGTTTATTTATTTATTTACCAGAGCACTACTCAGCTCTGGCTAAAGCAGGGGGTGGGGGGGCTGTGTCCTGGGAGGAGAGGATGAACCTGGGAGCTCAGAGCCTCAGGTGTGAGAGATTTTTTTGAATAACTATTATGCTCTCTCCCCCACCTGCCTTTTTTTTAAAAAGGAATCTTTTATTTATCTTATTTGATGAAGATAGCCAGAAATCAACAGGGAAGGCAGAGAGGGAGAGAGACAAGAGACATGTACAGTACTGCTTCACCACTTGCAAAACTTTCCCCTTGCAGTTAAGAACCAGAGACTCAAACTGAGAGGTCCTGGGCATCATTCTGGCACATGGTGATACAGCAGTGCTGAGCATTGAACTCAGGACCTCATGCCTAGAATCCTATGCTTCATCCATGGAGCCACCTCCTGGGCTGCCAAACCTAGATTTCTTTCTTTTTTTTTTTAATTTTAAAGATTTTTTTTAAGTTAATTTATTTCCTTTTTGTTGCCCTTGTTGTTTTTATTGTTGTTGTAGTTGTTATTGTTGATGTCGTTATTGGATAGGACAGAGAAATGGAGAGAGGAGGGGAAGACAGAGGGGAGAAGAGGAAAATAGACACCTGCAGACCTGCTTCACCGCCTGTGAAGCGACCCCCTGCAGGTGGGGAGCCGGGGGCTGGAACCTGGCAAACCTAAATTTCTTTACTCTGTGCCATTATTCTATCCTAATGCCAGCAGCATACATTGACTTTTTCTTTTTTAAACAGATCTTTTAAAAAAATGTTTTTATTATTATTATCTTTATTTGATAAAAGACAGCCAGATATCAAGAGGTAAGGAGGAGATAAAGAAGACAGACACCTGAAGATCTGTTTCACCATTTGTGAAACTTTCCCTCTGCAGGTGGGGACTGGGGGTTTGAACCTGGGTCCTTTTGCATTGCAACATGTCTACTCAACCAAGTGCCCCACCCTCCCAGCCCTCACACTGACTTTCCAAAAATGGCAGACTGGCTTTCCCCGTCCAATTTAGATGGTCATTTTTGTATTAGTATCTCCCCTGAGTGTTACTGAGAAAGATGTTTGTGAGACCTGGAGGAAGAAAGGGATGTCAGCCTTTAGAGAGAACTAGGATAGGACCATCTCTTGTCCTTGTAGCAACTGATAAGCTTGTCTGATTTACTGTAGGATGTCTCACCATTTAATCCAACTCACTGGGCTAAGTAGCTCTTACCATGAAGTACATGGATTGAACCTGAGGAGTGCAGGGCTAATGGGCCCCCTGAGATAGAAGGCAGGAAGCTTCATCTCAGCTTTGTGGACCTTCCTACCTAGTATAGGAAGGAAAAGACAGTGGAGTTCTGCAGAAGTATTCCTGAGGGGTGCCATTTCTCACCCCCTCCCCAGAAACCCCTTACTCTTTAAGTCTTCTTCACAGCCTCCAGCCCAGACTACATATTACACTTCCAGCCCTCTGGCACCCATGCCACTGGCCCCCCGGTGGACAGCTCAGCCATCTAGGCCTTCATGTAAGTGACTCAACCCCTTCTCTTCAGCTAGGGGCCTGGGTGTGGGTCCCTTGGGGCATGTGCAATGTCATACTTAAAAGAACCTGTATTTGAGGGGTAGATCTGACTCTGCTACAGCCAGCCTGTGAGTCTGGGCAATGATTGCATGTCTGGAAACTTCCTCTTCTGAGTGTGGGCCCTCAAGTGAGATTTGTGAGTGAGAACAGTAAGCATGGTGCTGAGTCGCTCCAAGAGTCCCACCGTAGCCATCATCTTCAGTTACCTCTAAAGACTTGACTGACTGGTGACTGGGAATTCTTACAAGGCTGAGAAAATGAAACTCCTTTAGTTCTGTTGTTTATGAATAGCCCTTGATTTATAAAGTACATATTGAGACTTAAAACAAGACATTTGGCCATGCTGTCTCTGCACCTGGGGATTCTGGGGAGACATAAGTTGGTTTGGTACTTCAAGATTGCCAGCCCCACTCCATCCCCTTCCCCTCCGGAGTGCTGAGTCTGTCTGCCCAAATGAATCCACTAATCTGCTGGTAATGTTCTCGCTTCACTAATCTCTTCCACATGTTGGAAACTTCAGAGCCCAATGTATGACTCTTCCTGTCATCTGCCACTTTCTCCGTTTTTTTTTTTTTTTGTCACAAGCTGCCTACCATCCAGTAGCCTCAATGGTCCGGACTCTGGCCATGTCTCGGCGGCCCTCTGCCCATCCAGCCAGTCCCAGGCAGGCTACTTCCCAGGTGCCACGCTCTGTTTCTCACACCCAACAAGTGGGTGAGTATGGGCAGGGCCAGGAGGAATGGGCATGTAAGGTGCAGTGGGGCAAGAGGGCTTGGTGCCTGGCTTGACACTGGGTGGAACTGAGACTCAGCCCTACTTTTTGCCTCCTCAGAGAGCAGGGCTGACTTGTGAGTCTTTGTTGGATAGTAGCTGTGTGGGCTTCAGAGTCCTGCAGACCCAATTCCTGGAGTGAACTTACTCTGTGGCTGTGCATTTGAACTCCTCATCTTTGAACTCCTCATCCACTGCATTTGAACTCCTCATCTTTGAAGTACGGATGGGTAGAAATAGCCCTCTTAGGAGCTAGGCGGTAGTGCAGCAGGTTAAGCACATGTGGCGCTAAGCACAAGGACCGGTGTAAGGATCCTGGTTCAAGCCCCCAGCTCCCCACCTGCAGGGGGGTCGCTTTACAAGCAGTGAAATAGGTCTGCAGGTATCTGTCTTTCTCTCCGACTCTGTCTTCCCCTCCTCTTTCGTTTTCTCTCTGTCCTAGTCAGTAATAACAACAGTAGTAACAACAACAACAAGGGCAACAAAATGGGGAAAAATGACCTCCAGGAGCAGTGAATTTGTAGTGCAGGCACTGAGCCCCGGCAATAACCCTGGAGGCAAAAACAAAAACAAACAAAAAAACCCTCCTGCTTTGTTGTGAGAGGTGAATGAGATTACACATGAGGGACCAAGTGCCAGATCTGAGCTTCAGCAAGCACTACATCTGCTGTGAAGAAAGGCCATAGATTTGGGGGTATAAAGCAAGTGTTTTGAACATCTATATCTTGGTGGCATAGTCTATCCATGGAGGTCTATCCACTGCCAAGTCCTGATGTCCTTGCTTATTTCTTACAGCCAACATTGGTACCCAGACCACAGGAATCTGTGGGGCAGGATGCTCTGCACCGTGCAGCTCTCACCTGACAGACAAATACTCCTCAGCCACACAAGCCTGTGGGGTAAGACTGGCCCAGCTGCCCCCTCAGCCAGATTCTGGGGTTTGGTCCAGAACCTCAGCTAAGGGGATTGGCCCTCACTTAACCTTGGTTTTCTTGGCTTGCAGTGTTGTGTTGTGTTTTGTCTTGTCTCAAAAAAATAAAATTTCATTTGTGAGAGACAGACCAGAGCACCACTGGCATAGGTGGGGCCTCATCCATCTATGTCCTGTTGTCTACTGATGGAGCCACTTCCTTACTTTGAAAGTGTTACTTGTGAAGGTATGCAGTCAAGAAGAAATCACCCTTAAAAGCAGGAGGGAGAAACAGGTCCAGGACCAGGCTTTATTAATTAAGATTGCTTTGCCTGGGTTATAAGAAAAATCAATTTGGATTTTTTTTAAAAGACTTTTAATAGTTTTAGAATTTATTTTCTTTTTTTTTTTTTTAGTATTTATTCCCTTTTGTTGCCCTTGTTTTATTGTTGTAGTTATTATGATGATGATGATGATGTCACTGTTGGTGGATAGGACAGAGAGAAATTGAGAGAGGAGGGGAAGACGGGGAGAGAAAGATAGACACCTGCAGACCTGCTTCACCGATTGTGAAGCGACTCCCCTGCAGGTGGGGAGCTGGGGACTAGTACCGGGATCCTCATGCTGGTCCTTGTGCTTTGCGCCATGTGTGCTTAACCCGCTGCACTACGCCCGACTCCCAAAAAGACTTTTTAAACTTTAATTTGATAGGACGGAGAGAAAGACAGACACCTCTTAACTGCTTGTGAAGCTTTCTCCCTGCAGATAGGGACCAGGTCCTCATGCATGGTATAACGTGTGTTATAACTAGGTGTACTACTGCTCAGCCCCCAATTTGGACTTTTTAAAGGATAGAGAGAAATTGAGAGGGGGCGAGGAGCTAGCAAGAGAATGAGAGATATTTGCAGCACTGTTTCAGTGCTAGTGAAACTTGTTCCCCTACAGGTGGGGACTGGGGTCTTGTGCATGGAAATGTGTGTTCAATGAGGTGTGCTGCCACCCAACCTCTTTTTACTACCTCTTGACCAGCAAGTAGGTGACTAAAGGTCAGAGCATATAACATAGTGGTCATTCAAAAGCTGTTCATGTCTGAGACTACGAGAGTTCAGGCTCAATCCCCACCACTAACACAAGCCCACAGCTGAGCAGTGCTCGTTAAAAGAAGACAGATCAGAGGACCTAGTGGGGGTTGTATTGTTATATGGGAAACTGGGGGATGTTAGGCATGTACAAACTATTGTACTTACTGTTGAATGTAAAACATTAATTCCCCAATTAAAAAAAAAAAAAAAAGAGGAAAAAAAAAAAAGAAACAGAGTCCATCAAGGTGTTGACACTAAAGGTGAGAGCAGGTTGGCTACGATCAGAGCCCACCACTCTGGGACACTGGAATGCGGAAGTGGGTGTCCACCAGAAGCCTATGAATTTTTCATTTCAAGATAACTATTGTTTTTATTATCTTTATTGGATAGATACAGCCAGAAATCAAGAGGGAAAGGAATGAGAGAGAGAGAGAGAGAGAGAGAGAGAGAGAGAGAGAGAAAGACCGGCGACATTGCTTTATCACTTGCAAAGCATTCCCCTTGCAAATGGGGACCAGGGGCTTGAATCCAGCTCCTTGCACATTGTAACATGTGCAACCAACCAGATGCACCACCACCTGGCCCAAGATAAAAAAAATAAAAATAAATGAAAAAAAGAAGGGAGTCAGGCAGTAGTGCAGCGGGTTAAGCGCACGTGGCGCAAAGCACAAGGGCTGGCAGAAGGATCCCGGTTCGAGCCCCCAGCTCCCCACCTGCAGGGAAGTCACTTCACAGGTGGTTAAGCAGGTCTGCAGGTGTCTATCTTTCTCTCCCCTCTCTGTCTTCCTTCCTCTTGATTTCTCTCTGTCGTATCCAACAACGACATCAACAACAACAATAATAATAACCACAACAAGGCTAAAACAACCAGGGCAACAAAAGGGGGAAAAAATAGCCTCCAGGAGCAGTAGATTCATGGTGAAGGCACTGAGCCCCAGCTATAACCCTGGAGGCAAAAAAAAAAAAAAAGTGATTTATTGAAAAACAACCAAAAATATCTATGTTAAGTAAATGAAAAGGCTATGGCGGCTGGGGAGGTGGCTCGCCTGCACGGGTTGAGTGTTTGGCGACCTTGCCCTTGCCTGGTGGCTAAGGGAAGTGTCCCCGATGCCATGTGCAGGTCCAGGAGCCTGCTGTGTGCATCTCTGGACAGGAGCCCCTGACGGCGTCCATGGTGGCTGCAGCTCTACCACATGAACAAAAGCAGATGATTGGTGAGTGGTTGGTTCCCCTACTTAGGACCACGAAGAGAGGAAACACCCCAAGTGGAGACTAGACATGAAGATGAGGGTTGGCTTTGCCATTGGACAGGCGGCCTTGTCTCTCCAGGCCTCTGCTCTCTAGGCCCCAGTTTTTCTGTTTTAACACACTGGTCAGATCACATGGTCCCTGGGTTTCTTCCAGTTCTGATCTTCTAACATAGGCTGGGAGACAGCCTGGGTGTGGTGGGCCCAAGGGTTGGGGTGGGAGGTGGGCAGAGGCATGGTTTTGAGTTTTTTTGCCAGGAAATGGCCAATTTGGCAGGTGTGACAGCTCCTCATACATCTCCTGAATTGGTCAGGAAGCTGTCACGTTCTGTCAGTGTCCTGGTGGCCAGTATGGAAAGGTGGGAAGTGCATAGTAGTCTGGTTGAATTGTGTAAATAAATGTTCCCTCCTGGACTCTCATTTTCCATGCCCAGTGTCTGACAAGTCCTGCTAAAGGATGCCACTAACTGCTACATGAATGTACAAACTTGCTACTGTTCACAGGTTCTTTTCTTCAAGGCCACCAAGATCTTCAGACCCTTCTCTGAAGAACCCTGTTATTACTGCCCCATTGTTTCCTCATCTCACTCGGGGTTTTGCCATTTTACTACCCAATTTTGCATGCCAGAATCCTAAGTAGACTTAACGGAGGTAGAAGCCTCTGTTAGCCCATTCCCTATAAACACCTTCACTTTTCTCACAGGAAAAGCTCTCTAGCTCTCATTTAAGGCAGCTCACCACCCCATTCTGGCTGGGTTAAGCACACAAAACACTAGGTCCATCACTAGAAGTACCTGTTGTGGAAGGTGAAAGGTTTTCTTGTATATTTGACCTTCCCTCCCCCTCCAGCCCCCACCTCCGTCAAGTTCATCATCATCATATCATGTCTAGCATTTTTGGTGTGTGTACTTGGAACTATTTCTTCTAAAACAAAGGTGGTCATTAAACTTTGACTTTGTGTCAGCCCCTATGCAAAGTACTTCACACCTGTCAAATCTGATTCTTTAACTTAGCTTCCAAGGTGATTACACTCCTTTTGCACTATACCTGTTTTATGGTTGGGGAAGAGGCTCCCAATCAGGTTGTGACACAGCCTGGAAGGAGCAGTTCTGGGACAAGAATCCAGATGCCTCACTGTCCTATTCCTGACATCCCTGGAATGCTGTTTCGGGGGAAGGAGGGAGGTCACAGCCAAGTGTGTGAAGAAGCCATTATAGGCTGTTCCATACAGGTGAGCGTCTCTACCCTCTTGTCTACGAAATCCACTCCCAGCTGGCTAACAAGATCACGGGAATGCTGCTGGAGATCGACAGCTCGGAGCTGCTGCTCATGTTGGAGTCTCCAGAGTCCCTCCATGCCAAGGTGGGCTCTAGTGCCTGCGAGGGCAGGCGGAAAGAAAGCTTAACCACCAAGGTTTCTCCTAGATGAGCCAGTGAGTGCTGCTTGACAGATTCCTTTTTTTTTTAAAGGTGAACAAAGCCCCAAGAGTATTTATATATTTAAATTGTTTTTCCCTTTTGTTGCTCTTTGACAGTTTATTAAGATCCCAGCCCATATTAGCCAAACCTTGGAGAGGGCCTTAATTCATTCCCTCCATAGATTAATTCTCTGCAGCTCACAGGCAAGGCTTTGGTACAAGGAGCTAGTCTGACTCAGGATAGGGGCTGTGATTTTTGCAGCTGTCCAGCAGTGTACATTGGTCTGGAGAAAGGGGACTATGGGTTCCTGTCATGGCTGCTTGCTAACAGCAGTCAAATAGAAACTCTGCAGAAATCATGTGGTAGGAGGGGCATTAAAAATTTTTTTTTAATTATCTTTTATTTATTGGATAGACAGCCAGAAATTGAGAGGAAGGGGGGATAGACAGGGAGACACCTGCAGCACTGCTTCACCACTTGTGAAGCTTCCCCTCTGCAGGTGGGGGGCTGGGGGCTGGGGGCTTGAACCTGGGTCCTTGTGCATTATATGTGCTTAACCAGGTGTGCCACCACTTGCCCCCCGTTTTAACATTTTTTAGGAGAGAACTTGAGAGAGAAGGGGGATAGAGAGAGATAAGACGCCTGCAGAGCTGCTTCACTGCTTGTGAAGCTTTCCCCCTGCAGGTGGGGACTGGGGGTTTGAACCTGAGTCCTTGTGCATGGTAATATGTACACTTAACCAAGTGTGCCACCACCTGGCCCTAGGAGGGAAATTCTTTTATACAGCATGCTGAAGCAGGGGGAGGTGAAGGCTCTCCTGGGATCCTGCTGGGGCAGCTTGTACTAAGTCCTTCCCACTTGTGTCTGCCCCCACCAGGTAGAAGAGGCTTTGGCAGTGTTGCAGGCACACCAAGCCATGGAGCAGACAAAAATGAATGTGCACTGACACCAGGTGGGTGGGGGTGGGAGGATTGATGGAATGGCTGAGAAAGCCCAGAAGCTGTAAAGGACTTGGCAGGGACTGACTTTAATCAGCTAATCAAGAACCATGGGTGTCAATGGCTTTCTCGGAGGGACCAAGGAGTTTGAGGGAAGTGGTGAAAATGGAAGGAGAGGACAGTGTGTGGGCTCTTGTGCAAAGTGAAAGACATGCTTTGCCTTAGCTGCCCTGCCTGACCTCACTCAGAACAGGCTGGTGTTTTCCAGGCACTGCCAGCCTGGCTCCCTTTTGGTTGCTTGACAACCTGGCAGCGCCTTGTTTGTGGTCTCAGTTGAAGACCCAGTATCTGCTAAATCTGAGAAACATGTTCATGCCCTCCCCAAAATGGAACCTAACTCCCTTGGCTGTCAGAACAGTGTTTTCCTCCTCTTGGCTCTAGGCCCGGTGAACCTTAACTTTAGTTACTAGTAGGGTTGTGTCTGTACTGGAGCTCTGTATGTAAAATATGGGCTGGTTCTCCAACCAGCCTGTTAAACCTTTTGCTTTTTTGCATTAAAAGTACTGCAAACTCTCTCGTCTCCCAGGAGGCCTTCTTGGGTCTGAGGGAAGGTGGGCAGAGCAAAGGGTAGATGTGGCCAGGACAGGGTTTTGGCATATAAGGAACAGACGGGCACATACACAGCTGTTGGAAACTGAGTGGCTTTGAAAAAGCAGCTGTCCACCCACCCGTGGTGCAGTGGATAACTAGATGGCTGGTCTCAAAATGCGTGAACTGAACTTATGGATGCCCACATCTGATGTGCACAGGGGTTTCTAGACACCTGGCCTGAGCACTCTGCAGTGAAGGTAAACACCCGGGTGTAGTTGCTTCTCAGCCTCCGACTCCAACCTAACTAAAGCAGCAGCCGTGTAGAGTTAGGATACTTCACAGGTCATTTACACCCTACCCTCTTTACAGGTAGGAAACCCCTCTCCAGGTTATGTAGACGAATGTCTTCTGCTTACCACTAAGCCTGCCTCAAGTCAGGGAAGTCATGCCAGCTTATGAAGCTGCATTAAAGAAGATACAGCTCTCCCAATGAGACAGCCCTCAGCCACACCCAGGGAGTGACTCTACAAGACCACTTGAGCTCTGAGGTCTGTGGTGGCTCAGATAGCAGAGACCCACCTTTCTGAGAGGTCAGAGGTTGAATGTTAAAGATTTTTTAAAAATATTTATTCCCTTTTTGTTGCCCTTGTTTTTTATTGTAGTTATTGTTATTGATGTCACCATTGGATAGGATAGAAGTGGAGAGAGGAAGGGAAGACAGAGAGGGGGAGAGAAAGACACCTGTAGACCTGCTTTACCACTTGTGAAGCGACTCCCCTGCAGGTGGGAAGCCAGGGGTTCGAACCGGGATCCTTATGCCAGTCCTTGCGCTTTGTGCCACATGCACTTAACCCGAGGTTGAATGTTATATTCTGCATGTGTGGAGAGGAACAAAGGGACAATCAAAACCCTGTCTGCCCTGCTTTAGGGACTCCTCTTAAGTTCTACTCCATTAATCTGAACTGTAACTAGGACACAGCCCAGGAAGGGGAGGTTGGTTGTAACTGGATCATCAGGAGCTCTCCGATTTATCCTTACCTTACACCTTTATGAACTTTTATTTATACCTTTTATGAACTTGAGTGACACTTTGGTCTCGGGCCTTCCAAATAGGACCTTTACAAGCTGCCCTATCTGCATGGATTTCTTTTCAGCAGCTAAATGCATGGCAGAACCCTATGGGGTCAAAGTTAGGGAAAATGTCATGTTTTACTCTTACTTGTGTTGTTAACTTGGTTGCTACTTCTTGCCAACTCACTAGACTCAGCCCTTTGAGAGCAGGGACCATGTGTTTGCTCACTGCTTGCCCATCACTGTACGCAGAGTCTGGCCCATGCATAATTTAGTAACTTAGTTTAACAAGGGAGTGACAGCTCAAGCAGCAGTCCCTATTATAACTAAGGTACAGAGAACAAAGAGGAAAAGCGGGGCTGGGTGGTGGCGCACCTGGTTGAGCACACATTACAATGCACAAGGACCCCAGTTCGAGCCCCCGGTCCCCACCTGCAGGAGGAAAGCTTTGCAACTGGTGAAGCAGGGATGCAGGTGTCTTTGTCTCTCTCCCTTCTCTACCACCCCCTTCTCTCTTGATTTCTGGCTGTCTCTTATCAAATACATAAAGATAAGGGGCAGGAGTAGATAGCATGATGGTTATGCAAACAGACTCTCATGCCTGAGGCTCCAGAGTCCCAGGTTCAGCCACCTGTTACCACTATAAGGCAAAGCTGAGCAATACTCTGGTAAAAATAAATTTTAAAAAAGATAAAATTTAAAAGTAGGAAAAGCATCAATGAATGAACAACAGATTTATATTGAAGGTTTTTTTTAATGCATAGCTTAAACACACAGTTCAAAGTAACGTTTTGAATAAAGCAGCAGCCTGGAGGGACTGCTGCTGTCAAAAGGGAAGTCCTTGCCTTGGAATGGAAGGACACTACCTTTGAGGCAGCTTTTTTTTTTTTTTTTTTTTACCTGTTCTACCTTCAGGAGGGACCACCCTCCTGTTCTCTGGAAACAGCTCTGGCAGGCACCTACCTGCAGGAGGCAGCAACACACAGACTGAGCCAACCTGGGGTCAGGTTTCTGTACACACACACACACATACACACACACACACACACACCCCCCAATGACACAGGGGCAGACAAAACCTGGCCAACAGGCACTGGGACTCAGAATACAGGAGTGTACATGTGTAGAGTGGAGGCAGCAGCTCAGGAGAACCAGCTCACCAGGCTGCTTTCGGTATTGATGGGCTAAATCCATCCCATCCTGCCCCTACTCCAAGCTCAGTTTGCTCAGATGAACCACAGTTAAGGATGGTGTGCTGAAGCTAGAGAGGGACAGCACGCAACCTGGAGCATGTGTGGGGCAGGACAGAGCCAACTACTTCACTAGTGAGGACCTGCTTGTGTGATTGGGTGGGGTTGGGGAACTCTAGAAGGTGCCAGTAAAATGTGTTTGTTTGACTACACACTGAGCTTAATGTGAACAAGCGAAGCCTTTTGAGGGGTGGGAGGCCTTCACCTCTGAGGAGCAGAGAAGGATGCTTCCAAGTTCACTGTGGGGCATGCTGGGTCCCGGGAGCAGGCACAGAGGAAGGAGATCAGGTGGAGGTTTCCTGCTGCCCTTCTGGATTTTTAGTTTAAGCTCTGGTTTATTTCCTGCTGCAACTTCTGTGCAGGCCCGTTCCTGGGCTCAATTTGCAGGAGACTGCTGATGTCTGCAGAGCTGGATTCATAGTCCTAATAGGAAAGAGAAGAGTAAGAAGCTGGTGTGCTGACTAAAGCCAAGCTGAGGTAGATATGGGCAGCTTCTGAGAAGGCAGAGGACTTTCACACCCCAGCCTGTAGGTCTTCCCTGGGCTACACTTGGGCTCCAGATGAGAAGGCATAGGGAGAAACCCCCTAGCCTTGATTATGCTTTGAAAATTCCACTACAGACAAAAATGTCTATAGTCTATGTATCTTTCTGGACTGATTTTATTATTATTATTATTATTATTTTACCTTTAGTGCCTTGTAGGCTTGAGCTCTTCTATAAAATGCCTTCACATTCTTCCCATCCAGCTTGAGGGCTTCTGTGCAATCCTCCACTACTTCATTGTACTGCTTTAGGACCAAATAGCAGAGTGCTCTGATGGGGAAAGATTATTTCAGAGGGTTCAGTCACTTCCTAAGGGCTGCCTCAAAGCCAGGAGATACTCTAAGCAGTCACCCCAATTCACTGTAAACACTGGCCCTGCTGCAGGTTTCTTTATTTTGTTTTTAAATATCATCGCTCTTTCTAACAGCCCAGCCCCTTTTACTGGTGAAAAGCTTTTGTTTGAAGGAAAGAGCTTCCCAGGATCCCACCCCACTAACTGGCAGAGCTGGGACTCAGCCCAGGCCCGTGTGACTCCAGTGCTGACTTAGTTCTCTCCCATATTATACTCATTCAAGTCAAGGAAAGATCTCCTCAGCCCTTCGCTTCATCCTGTTATACTAAACATTACATACCTTAAGGAAAAAAAAACCAAAAAACTGGGAGTCGGGCGGGTAACACAGTGGGTTAAACACAGCTGGCGCAAAGCTGGAGGACCAGCGTAAGGATCCCAGTCCTCCCACCTGCAGGGGAGTCGCTTCACAGGTGGTGAAGCAGGTGTCTTTCTCTCCCCCTGTCTACCCCTCCTCTCTCCTATCCAATAACAGCTACAATAATAACTACAACAATAAAACAAGGGCAACAAAAAGAATAAATAAATATATTTTAAAAAAGAATATATAATTCTTTTGACTTATATTTTGAGTATGTTCATAATAGAATATTGCAAAAATAAAAAAGTACTCATGTACACTCATATAATGGAACATTCTTCACGGGGGGGGGGGGCGAGTCTGTGCATCTCTAGTCAATTCTAGTCCTTTTCTCTATAGTCACTAAAAGATTTCTTTGCAGTTTATTATAGTGGCTAGGCAAAACTTTCATGCTCTAGGCTCCAAGGTCCCTGTTTCAATACCTTGTACCATAAAACTATAGTTGAACAGTGCTTTGGGAAAATAAGTTAGCCATTGGCTGGGAAAATAGTACCATCAGTACTATACCAAGCTTTCATGTCTTGAGGCACCAAAGCTATGTTCAATCCCCTGTACCACCATAAGCCAAAGCTGAGCAGAGCTCTGGTTTAAAAAATAAGGGGTGGGGGGACTAGGAGGTGATCTACCTGGTAGAGTGCACATTTACCATGCACAAGGGCGTGGGTTCAAGTCTTTGGTCCCCACCTGCAGAGAGAATGCTTCACAAGCAATGGAACAGTGCTGCAGGTGTCTCTCTCTTCCCCTTCCCTCTTGATTTCTCTATCCAAAAAATGAATATAGAAATATTATAAGTCATGGTCCAGGAGGTGGCGCAGTGATAAAGCTTTGGATTTTCAAGCATGAGGTCCTGAATTCAATCCCCAGCAACACATGTACCAGAGTGATGTCTGGTTCTTTCTCCTATCTTTCTCATAAATAAAATCTTTAAAAAAAAAAGAAATACTAAAAGTCTGTTCTTGAATAAAAACTAGTCATGTTATTGGAACTAAAGAAACCATAGAATGCATACTACATATGACTCATATATTTAAGGGTGGGAGAGAGAGCGTAAGAGCATGCAGAGACTCATGCCTGAGGCTTTGAAATCCCAGGTTCAATCCCCCACACACCACTATATGCTAGAGCTTAGCATTGCCCTGGTGGTAAAAAGAGAAAAAAAAACCTTTAAAGAGATTATATTTAAGATGTTGAGAATGTATAGCTTTAACTAATAAGCAACCTTAGCATTAAGTAAATAGAATGATCTTACACATAACCCAAAGGGTTTTCATTACAGTGGAGACTGGGAGGTAGCACAACTGAAAAGAAACCTGAGTTTTGTCATCACGAAGACCTACTTAAATCCCAGCTCTACAAGTATTAGTTTTTAAAAATATATTATTTAATATTAAATATATGTAATATTTAATATTCAGAGAGAAATTGAGAGGGGAAGTGGAGATAGAGGCGAAAGACAGAGGGGGAGAGAAAGACAGACACCTGCAGACCTGCTTCACCACCTGTGAAGCGACTCCCCTGCAGATGGGGAGTCAGGGGCTCGAACAGGGATCCTTAGGCCGGTTCTGCACTTTGCACCATGTGTGCTTAACCCACTGCGGTACCACCCAACTGCATGAATAACAGTACTTTTAAAAATAATTGAAGTACTGTCTTAAGTGTGTAAAATCTACGAAAATGGTTACTGGAGGTCTCCAGTAGCATGAGGTAAACAAGGCCAGGGCACTTAGAATTAGAGATTTAAAAGATGAACAGAGTGGCCCAAGAGGTGGTACAGTGGATAGTGTTGGGACTCTTGAGCATGAGATCCTGAGTTTGATTCCTGACACTACCTACGCCTGAGTGATGTCTGATTCTCTCAATGATAAAACTATTTAAAATTAACAAATCTTAAAAAATAAAGAAGATGGATAAGAGAACAGATGGATGTAGTCCTTTTAAGTCAGTCTGGCAGAATGAGGCATCCATCTCGGCAATAAAAACAGGCCTAAAATTCTAAAATCCAAGATTTTTAAAAAATATATTTATTATTTCCTTTTTGTTTGCCCTTGTTTTTATTGTTGTTGTAGTTATTATTGTTGTTGTTGTGGATATCGTCGTTGTTGGATAGGACAGAGAGAAATGGAGAGAGGAGGGGAAGATGGGGAGAGAAAGACAGACACCTGCAGACCTGCTTCACTGCACTATGGCCCGACTCCCAAATCCAAGATTTTTAACAAAAGGTTCTCTTCAGTTCATTTGGCAGCAAAACCTGACAGGAATTGATGTGAGGCTTTTTGTTTGTTTGTTTTTTGTTTTTGGCTAATGATAGTATGTGGGCTTGAACCTGGGGCTTTGGAACCTCAGGCATGAGTCTCTTTGCACAACCATTATGTTATCTACTCCAGCCCAAGACAGTCTTTATACCATCCTACACAATTGTATGTATATAGGAGTGGTAAAGGAGAAAAACAGATGCTTTAAAGGAAATACATGGGAAGTCGGGCTGTAGCGCAGCGGGTTAAGCGCATGTGGCGCAAAGAGAGGCTGAAGGATCCCAGTTCAAGCCCCCGGCTCCCCACCTGCAGGGTAGTCACTTCAAAAGCAGTGAAGCAGGTCTGCAGGTGTCTATCTTTCTCTCCCCGTTTTCTCCTCCTCTCTCCATTTCTCTCTGTCCTATCCAACAACGATGACATCAATAACAACAACAATAACTACAATAATATAAATAAGGGCAACAAAAGGGAATAAATAATTTTAAAAAATACATGGATCAGCTATGGTCTCTGCAGAATTCCTCAAGCTTCTGACAATAAAACCAATAGAAAGGTCTCATTTAGAGTCAGTTTCCAAGGCTCTCTCCACCACTTGCTTATTTGGTGAACTGAGACAAAACAAAGCCTTTCTCTCTCTGAGCCATGGCTTTCTCAATTTTAAAACAGGAAAACTAAGCTGATCTATCTGAGCAGTGATGTAGAGCAGGGACTACTAACACACAACAGAGGGAGGATACTCTTGCTCCCAGACCTTCAGAGACAATGGAAAGAATCACTGACCAATGATAGAACTTCAAGGTGCACAGACTTAAGAGTCCCACAAGTTTTTACCATCAGCCTAAACTGAAGTCCTCTCTCTTCAATCCCAGGCCAAGCAACAATTATCTAAATCCTGAATTCTCTGCTAGAGTTCTCAGGCTCTTAAGTCACTGGATGCCTCACACTGCCAGGCTGTCAAAATTTCTAATTGAGGGGTCTTGGAGAAGCCAAAGGATAAGAAGACAAGCTATAGACTTGTGCTGAGGTGGTGTCTGCATGCCAAGTGCAGTGCCTTTACATTAGTGCTGTATTGTTGTATGGGTGTTTAATATAAATTCAAGGGAGAGTCAGGAGATACTTCACCAGGAAGAAAGTAGAGAGTGCATCTTACAGGGCCAGGTTGTGGTGTACCTGGTTGAGCACACAGGTTACAATACAAAAGGACCCAGGTTCAAGCCCCCAGTCTCTTTGCGAGTGGTGAAGCAATGTTGCAGGTGTCTGTTTCTCTACCTCCACCTTCCTCTCGATTTCTGGCTATCTCTAATAATGATAATTAAAAAATAAAAGATGAATTTTTTTTAAAAAAAGTGTATTGGGAGTTGGGCGGTAGCGCAGAGGGTTAAGTGCAGGTGGCACAAAGTGCAAGGACCAGCGTAAGGATCCAGGTTTGAGCCTCCGGCTCCCCACCTGCAGGGGAGTCACTTTGCAAGTGGTGAAGCAGGTCTGCAGGTGTCTGACATCTTTCTCTCCTCCTGTCTTCCCCTCCTCTCTCCATTTCTGTCCTATCCAATAATGATGACAACATCAACAATGATAACATCATCATTTACAACAATAAAACAAGGGCAACAAAGGGATAAATAAATATTTTTTTAAAAAGTGTGTATTTTACTACATACCAAGCCTTGAGTTCAAACCCCAGTCCCACGTGGGAGCTCCAGAACACGGGATTGAGAAGCTCCATGGATTAAAAAAAAAAATTGGGGGTCAGGCAGTAGCATAGCGGGTTAAGTGCACGTGGCACAAAGTGCAAGGACCGGCGTAAAGATCCCGGGTCAAGCCCCTGGCTCCCACCCGCAGGGGAGTCGCTTCATAGGTGGTGAAGCAGGTCTGCAGGTGTCTTTCCCCCGCCTTCCCCTCCTCTCTCCATTTCTCTTTGTCCTATCCAACAACGAACGACATCAACAATAACAATAATAACCACAACAAGGATACAACAAGGGCAACAAAAGGGGGAAACAAAGGGCCTCCAGGAGCAGTGGATTCATGGTGCAGAGACCAGCAATAACCCTGGAGGCAAAAAAATAAAAAAGGTAATATTTTTAAAAAATTAAAAAAAAAAAAAGCTCTATGGAGGGGGATGGATGGTGGTACATCTGGTCAAGCACACATTACAGTGCACAAGGACCAGGGTGGTCCCCACCTGCAGGGAGAAAGCTTTGCAAGTGGTGAAGCAGTGCTGCAGGTGCCTGTCTCTTTCCCTCCGTCTCCCCTCCTCTCAATTTCTGGTTATCTCTATTGAATAAATAAATAAATGTATTTTTTTAAAAAAAAAAAGCAGCAGCAGCTCCATGGATGGAGTCATGTGGCATGCATCTCTCTAAAACAAAGTGTCACAGGGTGATAGTAGTGAAGCAGAAGTCAATTTCCTTCCTCCCTCTCTTGCCCTCACCAGAGCACTGCTCAGTTTTGGCTAATGGCATTGTCGAAGATTGAACCTGGTTAACCTTGAAGCCTCATGCAGTAGAATGTCTCTGCACGACCACTCTGCTACCTACCTACACCTGCCCATATGCAGCAAAGACTCTCATGTAGGATGCTCTGAGGTCCTAGGCTCAATCCTGGCACCACCATCACCAGGAGCTGAGTAGTACTCTGGTTTGAAAACAAACAAACAAAAAAAACTTATCCTATGGTTTTAAAAACTAAAAAAAATTTTTTAAGTGTGTGTGTGTGGGGGGATGAACCTGATTGAGAACACGTTATAATGCACAAGGAACTAGGTTCAAGCCCCTAGTCCCCACCTGCAGAGGGCAAGCTTTGCATCTATCTTTCCCTCTCTCCCTGTCTTCCTCTTCTCTCTCGCTTTCTCTATCAAAGAAATGAATTAATTAAATATTTTAAAAAAGAACATGCCCTCTAGGAGGTTATGTGGCAGGTAGAGCACTGTATTAAAAACACAAGGTCCCATGTTCAATCACCAGCATTGCATATACCAGAGTGAAGCTCTGACCATTCCTTAGTGAAGTAAAATAAACCTTTAAAAAATTAAGAGGGGTCAAGTGGTGACACACCTGGTTAAGTGCACATACTACAGTGTGCGTGGACACAGGTTCAAGCTGTTGGACCCCACCTGCAGGGGGAAAGCTTCACGAGTGGTGAACCAGTGCTGCAGGTGTCTATCTCTCCTTCTCTATTCCCCTTCTCCCAATTCCTGTCTCTATCCAATAATAAATAAAGATTTTTTTAAAAGTAAAAGAAAAAATGAAAAAGCTGGCCTGGAGCGGTGATACCATGTATGTACAAACCCCTGGATTGCACTAAGGACAATTCATAGGAGTATAACAAAACCACACTCCCCTCTGGCATCCCTCCATTTCTACCCCCTTGAGAGAGAATGCTGCTGGCCATGTCTGTCTCACGGTGACCAAAATATGTGTGAGTGCACATTCTGAGTTGTATTGACTAAATGCTTACATAAAGGGCCTACCAGAGTCGAAGAGAAGACCATGGGAGGAATGTCCTGAAATCCCCCAGGCCAGCAGCTGTGTGGAAGATACCTGTTGCTGTACGTGGTAGATTCCAGGTTACTAAACGAGAGGCTTTCACTGTACTTCTCAATAGCTTTCTTATGGTTTCCCTTCTTTACAAGCTCATTGCCTTCTTCCTTCAGAATTTTGGCTCTCTCCACATCCCCAGCAGATGGCACTAGATACAAATTCAGAAGAGGAAAAAACCATGGAGCAGGGGCCCAGTTGAGATCAAAGAGATCTCTTTGGCATCATCATCTTTTCTAAGCCATCTACAAACCACTCTTCCCAGAGATTCTGTAAACACTGTTAGAAATCACCCTTCCTACCTGATAATTCTCCCAATTAATGTTTTCTGGGAAATTAAAACACAAGATTTTCCATTCAGAAGAGGATAGGAGATTCTGATATAAGTATATATACATACATATTAACACGATAAAAATCCACCCCAGTTCTAGTTTTGGCACTGCCAAGAAGTTGGGTCTTCTTGAACTACCAAACTCTTGTGGACCTCAGTTTTTTCACCCATACAATAGATACCTAATTCCCTACAGGGCTACTGTCAGGATGAAACCTGAGAATACATGGAAAACTGGAGGCTACCCTAAATTTAAAGTAGGAAAATAAGTATTTAAATAAGCATGTCTGGAAGGTGCCACAGTTAGCAGAAGGACTACATTTACGGGCAAGAGATGCTGAATTTGATCCTTGGAATCACATGTGCCAGAGAAGTGCTTCGGTTCTTTTTCTCTACTATTAAGAAATCTTTTTTTTTTAATTATCTTTATTTATTTATTGGACAGAGACAGCCAGAAATTGAGAGGGAAGGGGGTGACAGAGAGGAAGAGAGAGAGACACCTGTGACATTGCTTCACCACTCGTGAAGCTCTCCCCTCCCCCTGCAGGTGGGGGCGGGGGGCTCGAATCCAGGTCCTTGCACGTTATAATGTGCACTCAACCAAGTGTGCCACCACCCAGCCCCTATTAAGAAATCTTTTAAACTAAGCGAGCATTTAATAAAGAAAAGCTGTAGTTCTAGGTTTTCAGAAAAGAGTAGAAAACCCACCATTCCTTATCTGTGTTTCATTCTCAGTCTGAATATGCTCCCCTGCTAATATGTGTAGCTCTACCCTAGCGTTCAAGGATAAAGAAAAAAAGAGATTAAGGTGAAATTCAAGATGCTTATCCCAGCTACAGGGCCTTCTCTGTACAGCCCCAATTAATTATTCTAGCCTCAGATTCCATGTCACTTGGTTTTTAATTTTTAAAAGATCTATTTATTAATGAGAACAAAAGAAAGAGAAGCAGAGCATCAGTCTGGCATATGTGATGCTGGAGACTGAACTTAGAACCTCATGCTTGAGAGTTCAATACCTTACCCATTGTATCATCTCCTGGGCTGCATTTTTTGTTTTTAATTTTTAAAAACTACTTTTGGGTTGGGGAGATATCACAGCAGTAGAACAGACTTGCATGTGAGAGGTCCCAGGTTTGAGCTCCCAGTACCACGAGTAGCCAGAACTGAGCAGTGCTCTCGGAGAAAAAAGAAAATACAAACAAACCCCCCCAAACCCCACATTTTAATTTATTTTTCAATAAAGTGCTTAGTACTTATGAGAAGAGTAAGTCTGAGGAATAAAAAGTCTTGAACTCATCTTTTTTTTTTTTTTTCCTCCAGAGCTATTGCTGGGGCTCGGTGCCTGCACCACGAATCCACTGCTCCTAGAGGCTATTTCTTCCCTTTTGTTGCCCTTCCTTGTTGTTTATCAGTGGTGGTGTTACTATTATTGTTGTCATTGTTGTTGGATAGGACATAGAGAAATGGAGAGAGGAGAGGAAGACAGAGAAGGGGAGAGAAAGATAGACACCTGCAGACCTGCTTCACCGCCTGTGAAGCGACTCCCCTGCAGGTGGTGAGCCAGGGTCTTAAACCGAGATCTTTATTCCGGTCCTTGCGCTTTGTGCCACGTGCGCTTAACCTGCTACATTACTTTCCACCCCCTTGAACTCATCTTTTAAGAAGCATCTTTAAAGGGCAAGGTGGTGGTGCATCTGGTTGAACACACACACTACCATGTGCAAGCACCCTGGTTTGAGCCCCTGCTCCGTGTGTGTGTGTGTGTGTGTGTGTGTGTGTGTGTTGGGGGTTTCATAAGCAGTAAAGCTGGTCTCAGGTCTCTTTTTTTAAAAAATTCTTTTTTGTACTATCATTATTTATTGGATAGAGACAGCCAGAAATCAAGAGGAAGGTGGTGACAGAAAGGGAGAGAGACAGATGCATGCAACACTGCATCACCATTCGCTTTCCTCCTGCAGGTGGGGCCCAGGGGCTCAAACCTAGGTCACTGAGCATTGTAATATGTGTGCTCAACCAGGTGTGCCACTACCTGGCCCTTCTGTTTCTCCACCTCCCTCTCTTCTCTCAACTCCTCTCTGTCCTATCTATGTTAAGAAAGATCTACTAGAACTTTTAAAGCCCCATGGTTTCCTCTCCAACAAAATCCACTTTTTCAATTCTGTGTTTCCCACCCTTTTGTTTTGATAATTTAACAAAGTATATTCATATTCATAAATTATATTTACTTTGTTTCTGACATTCCTGTAAAGGAATAAATAATTGTCTTCTTCTGTAATCTAGTTTCCTTTTTTCTTCTCAACATCATGTTCCTCAGCTTCATCTCATCTTGTAAAAACTTTTAAAAATGAGTGGAGGGTAGATAGCACAATGGCTATGCAAACAGACTCTCATGCCTGAGTCTCCAAAGTCCCAGGTTCAATCCTCCGCACCACCATAAGCCAGAGCTGAACAGTGCTCTGGTTAAAATTAAAAAAAAAAAAAAAAAAACTTAAAAAAATTTTATTTATTATTGGATAGCAAGAAAAACTGAGAGGGGAGCTGGATGATGGCTCACCTGGTTGAGCACATTACAATGCACAAGGATCCAGGTTCCAGCCCCCAGTTCCCACCTACAGGAGGAAAGCTTTGTGATTGGTGAAGTATTGCAGGTGGGAGTCAGGCGGTAGCATAGCAGGTTAAGAGCACATGGTGCAAAGCACAAGGACCGGCATAAGGATCCCAGTTCAAGCCCCTGGCTCCCCACCTGCAGGGAAGTCACTTCATAAGCAGTAAAGCAGGTCTGCCGGTGTCTTTCTCTCCCCATCTTCCCCTCCTCTCTTGATTACTCTGTCCTATCCAACAACAATAATGACATCAACAACAATAATGACCACAACAAAGCTACAACAACAAGGGCAACAAAAGGGGGGAAAAATGGCCTCCAGGAGCAGTGGATTCCTGGTGCAGGAACTGAGCCCAGCAATAACCCTGGAGGCAAAAAAAAAAAAAAAAAAGTGTTGCAGGTGTCTCTCTCCTTCTGTATCACTCCCTTCCCTCTTGATTTCTGGCTGTCTCTATCCAATAAATAAAGATGATGCAAAAAATATGTTTTAAGTCTTTTAAAAAAGACAGGGGGAGAGAAACTGAGAGACACCTGCAGCTTTACTTCACCACTCACAAAGATTTCCCCCTACAGGTGGGGACCAGCGGCTTGAACCTAGGTTCTTGAGCACTGTAATGTGTGTGTTTAACCAGGTGTGCACCACATCCTGGCCCCCAGCTTCATCTGTCTTAATGGAAATACCTAGGAGTTCATTCATTCTCAATACTGCAATACCCACTGAGTTATCAGTTCTTTTCTTTACAGAGATTTGGATTATCTGTAGTTCTGATTCTTGCCTCTATAAACATCCTTGAACATGTTTCCTGTGCAGATGTGATAGTCTCTCTAGAATAAGATTCCTTTTTTAAAAGTCTTTTATTAATTGTTTTAAAGATTTTATTTATTTATTAATGAGAAAGATAGGAGAGAAAAAAAACAGACATCACTCTGCTCCATGTGCTGCCGGGGATTGAACTCAGGACCTCATGCTTGAGAGTCCAGTGCCTTATCCACAGAGCCACCTCCCTGACCACAATTTTTTTTTTTTTTAATGAGAGAGAGACACAGAGAGAAAGAGATAAGGGAGGGTGGAAGAAGGGGGGGCGGGAGGAAGAGTGATACAGACATCAGAGCACTCTTCAACTCTGACTTATGGTGGTGCTGGGGATTGAACCTGGGACCTCAGAGCCTCAAGCATGAAAAGTCGTTTGCATTATCATTATGTTGTCTTCCCAGCCTGAGACACAAGGTTTCTATGTACACACATTTTCAGCTTGACCATACATCATATTCTGTAGTCATGATTATTCCCACTGCTCACTGGTAATTTCCCAGGCTAAGAATCCCCTTCTTTTCTCCCTGGCTACCTGAACTCACCTTCAAGGTCTAGCTTGACTCAGCCCCCTCCACTATTATTTTCTCTATGAGTCTTTCCCCCTGCCACCTCCTGCATACTATTATGTATTTATTTTAACCAAAACATTGCTCAGCTCTGGGTTATAGTGGTGTGGGGACTGAACCTGGAGCCTTGGAGTCTCAGGCTTAAGAGTCGCTTTGCATCACCATTATGTTATCTACCCCAGCCCTTTACTTTTTGCCACCAGGATGTTGTTGTTTGTTGGGGCTTCACACCTGCATGATTTCACTACTCCCAAGACTTTGTGGGAGTTGGGCGGTAGTGCAGTGGGTTCAGCACACATGGCACAAAGTACAAGGACTGGCGTAAGGATCCCAGTTTAAGCCCCTGGCTCCCCACCTGCAGGGGAGTCGCTTCCCAGGCGGTGAAGCAGGTCTGCAGGTGTCTATCTTTCTCTCCCCCTCTCTGTCTTCCCCTCCTCTCTCCATCCTATTCCACTTCACAAGTGATGCCCCCTGCAGGTGAGGAGCCGGGGGCTCGAACCAGGATCCTCATGCTGGTCCTTGCGCTTTGCGCCATGTGTGCTTAACCCGCTGGGCTACTGCCCGACTCCCCTCTATATTATTTTTAACCAGTTGTTCTTACAACCAAAAACATTCTAAGTGATAATTTTTTTGATAATTTATTTTTTAAAAGATTTTATTTATTTATTAATGAGAAAGATAGGAGAGAGAGACAGAAAGAACCAGACATCACTCTGGTACCTGTGCTGCCGGGGATTGAACTCAGGACCTCATGCTTGAGAGTCCGGTGCCTTAGCCACTGCACCACCTCCCGGATCACCACATACCCATGTGCAAGATTTGGATTCTACTTAAGTATGTCATTGAGTCCTTACTGCTATGGGGTTTTCACATACCCTCACTGTATAGTTAAGGAGACAATCTCTCAGAGGTTAAGACTTCTTAAATTTTTTTTTTTTAATCACATCACTTTTATTTTATCTTCTTTCCTTCTTCATTCCTTTTTTAATTGGGGAATTAATGATTTACAATAAATACAGTTATTGGCCACAGGCGGGGCTACAGAGCAGCAGCAGCTGTGTTTCTCTCCTATCCTCTCCTGGGTCAACTAGAAATACCAAAGGAAACCGACCACCTGGGACCACAACAAGACAGGACTAGAACAACTTCGGGAACCCACCAAACCACCAGTGAGTGCAAACACATGTGGCTCGTGGACAGGGAGGAGCCTAAGGAGAGATTAAGTGGCTGGTAACAGTCCAACAGTTTACCTGTTGAGGCACCACCTCCAGTCTGCTTTACCAACAAAAACACTGAAGGGAGGAGAGGACTCCCCTGAGACTCACCAAATGCAACTGTGAGTCTCCATTGCTACTGCCCTCAGAGGCTGGAGCAGCAGGGGGGAGGCCCTGTGCTGACACCAGGGGACAGAGAACTGACCAGGAAACTTAGGAGAAGAGCTACACCTCAGTGGCCTAGCAGTGAGGCTGTATAGTGGGAGCTTTTCCACATTGTTCTCCTGGTGAGAACATGGTGAATAATTGCCTCAGAACCTACAAACTATAAATGGGACTTGTTTAGAAAATGACAGGGCGAGGAGGCAGTCAGATTAAGCACAAGCAGCGCAAAGCACAAGGACCAGCGTTAGGATCCCGGTTCGAGTCCCCAGCTCCCCACCTGCAGGGGAATCGCTTCACAGGCTGTGAAGCAGGTCTGCAGGTGTTTGTCTTTCTGTCCCCCTCTCTATCTTCCCCTCCTCTCTCCATTTCTCTCTGTCCTATCCAATAGTGATGATGACATCATCAACAACTACAATAATAAAACAACAAGGGCAACAAAAGGGAATAAATAAATAAATAAATAAATAAATAAAAGAAACTGACAGGGCCCAGCAGTGCTGCTCAGCTTGGAAGAGAAGCTGAATTGAGCCTGGAGCTTTGGATCCTTGGGGTGTGAGAGTCTCTTTGCATAACCACTGTGCTATCTCTCCTCCACCCTGCTTTATCTCTTGGTCAGGAGTCAGTGATTAAGCTAAGAAGCCTATTGACAGTTTAAAAGCCCTCAGACTCCCATAGCTTACAGGGAAGAAAAAGAACAAAAGAAGTTTTTAACGGCCTCTGTGCTCCAACTCAGGGATTGGAATAATATTGAAACAACTGTTAATTTTCACAACTGTGAACTCTTTCAGTACCTTACTTAGACACAAGTCAATCCAGGCAAGAGTGATCAATAATAGTGTAAGGACCGGTATAAGGATCCCGGTTCAAGTCCCTGGCTCCCCACATACAGGGGAGTCACTTCACAGGCGGTGAAGCAGGTCTACAGGTGTCTGTCTTTCTCTGTCTTCCCCTCCTCTCTCCATTTCTCTCTGTCCTATCCAACAACAATGACATCAATAGCAATAACAATAATAACTACAAAAATAAAACAAAGGCAACAAAGGGAATAAAATAAATATCAAAAAAAAATCTTAAAAAACAAAGTGATCAGTAATTTGAAAAGTACTGAGAAAGGGATTTCATTACATACTATATAGAATGGTTAAACAAACAAGAAGAACTATTGGAGAAATGAACCAGGACAAGAGTCCAGCTAAAAGCCCCCCAAAGGTTGAACCACAAAATAGATCAACATCCAAATGCTTGTTAAGGAAATAGTCACAGGAGTGAGTAAAGAATTTGAATACAGTTATTGGTACATGTGTAACATTTCTCAGTTTTCTGTGTCTTTGTACATTTTCCCCCCAATTAGGAGTAGTTTCTCACCACTCCTATCACCAAAGGTCTGTCTCCCCATCCCCATATCACTTTTATAAATAAGCTTAATAAGGCCAATTTTTACAGGATTCCACTACAGAAAATGGTTACAAGGAGACTACAAGCCTCTGGTCAGGAAGCCACAGCTCACCTCTGCTCTGTGCAAGTGTGGTTTCTTTGGATTTGCTTTCAGTTATTCCTTTGTGGGTTTCAGAAGGCACAGAATCCCACCTCTTCTGAGCTGAAATAGGTACCAATGGGATAGTGGGTAGCTTCAGGCGCCATTCAGGTCCAAGAGAGTCCTGAAGAGCTTTGGTCATTCTGAAAAAGAAGGCAAGATTGCAGGGATACTGCTGGCTTGGTCAAAGTATTTCTCCTCTCCTACACACAGAGGAGCCATGTAAAGAGTCAAAGTTACCATCTTTATATACTTCTTTCTCCCTTGCCCCATGCATGATTTTACTATTCCTGAGTCAATCTTTTCATTCATATGTGTTTCTATTATATATACATACATACATACACACACACATATACATATATACTTAGAGAGAGAGAGAGAGGAGTAGGAAGGAAGAGAAACTCCAGCACTAGAGCCTCCCTTAGTGCCAGGGCTCAAACCTGGGCCAGGCAAATAGCAAGGTCCTCGCCCTACCCAGAGAGTCATCTCTCTAGCCCACTTCACATATACTTTTAACAAAGAGCAGCAAAGGAAGAGGAATCTGTTCTCAGGTCAGCCACTGTGAGTGTGTGAGACAGAAAAGAACTAGAACAGAACTTTGGTATATGCAATGCTGGGGATCAAACTCAGGACCTCATGATTGCAAATTAAATATTTTGTCGAGGCCACGCAGACCTTTTTATCTGGCTATCTCCCACTGGCTCAATACCTTCAACAGAGTTCAGTGAATATTACTGTGTGGATGAGTTTGAGCACCTAGCCGCCAACAACCAACCAACAAACAGCTTAAGTGCTTGTAAAACCAATAGCAGATGCTTCGTCACAATTTCTCTACATGCTCAGTAGGAGTTCTTAAGTCTAACACACAGGAATTGAGCCCCCCCCCCCCGAAGACAGAGTGACGGCTCCAAGTCAATCAAAGGTAGGGAACACTGGAGAGACAGCCTTCAGGGACATGAGCTCACCTGTTGGTGCCTGCTAAGGCTGACATCACACTGTCATCAATCTGCAGTACAGTCATATAGTCGACATAGGCCAGAGAGTACTTCTCCAATGCTTCGTAAGCAGATGCTCGCCGCAGTAGGGGCTTCATGCCAAATGGAACCAGGGCCAGTGCTCTGTGAAGTAGGAAGCAGAAATGTCATCTGGCTGCTGGGCCACTAGGGCTCCCTGCTAGCACCTTCCAGGCAGGATCACCTATGGTACTCAATATAGAGTTTGTCAGAAAGACGCTGCTAAATGTCAACCCTTTGAATAGGGTCTTTTCTTCTCTTTCTATTTTAATTTATTTTAGATAGAGACAAAGAGAAATTGAGAGGGAAGTGGGAGATGAAGAGATGAGAAAGACAAATGCAGCACTGCAGACTGGGGGCACAAACTCTGATCCTGGCACACTTTAATGTGTGCGCTCAACAAGGTGTGTCACTGCCCAGTCCCTGGGTCTTTTTTATTTAAATGAAAACAGAGAAGGAAAAAAGGGCAGATAACCAAATAAAACTGTACACACTATACTCATGTATCAGTTTTCTCAGTTGCAAGCCCCCTCAAGGTCAAGAACAAATGCCTTGTAACTTTTATGCTACTATATGTTTCTATAGAGCTATGGCCTGTTGGAAATAACAGGTTTTGGAGGCAGGTTGTATTTGCATTCTACACTCATCACTAACCATGTGACCCTAGGCAAATCACTTTAGTGCCTCGATCAGTCCTCTGAAGGACGGCAAACCTATCCCACAGAATGCTTATGAGCAAGCTAAGACGAAAACCTAGTACAAAGGACCTGGAACAAATCATGTTAGCAGGGTGTACATCTCCCCTTCATTCCCACCTACTACCAGGGACCATGAATTACAGGATATCAAACCCGAGACCACACTAAAGTCTGCATGCTACTTTAGTGATGAGGAAAGGAGCTGATATCAGTCTTGCTTGAAAAGTCATGAAAAATGGTTTAATGTCCTCTAAAGATGGTCATTATTAGATTCATTTTTTCTTCTTGCTTCTTCATAGACAACCTGCCAGTTTCAACACTTAGTTTCCAGCCATAACCTTTCTTGCCTTTTTCTTTTCTTTTTTTTTTTTTTTTTTAGCTCTGCTCAGCTCTGCCTTATGGTGGTGTGGGGGATTGAAACTAGGACTTTGGAACCTCAGAGATGAGTCTCTTTGTATAACAATTATACTATCTTTGTCCTTCCTTCTTTCCTTTCTCTGTCTCTCACTCTATCTCTTTCACTCTCAATAGAGACTGGTAAGCAGAGTTGCAGAGACAGAATGAAAGACCACAGCACAGAAGCTTCTTTTCTTAATATTTTTTATATTTATCTATTTCCTTTTGTTGCACCTGTTTTATTGTTGTAGTTATTGATGTTGTCATTGTTGGACAGGACAGAGAGAAATGCAGAGAGGAGGGGAAGAAAGAGGGGGAAGAGGAAGATAAGACACCTTCAGACCTGCTTCACTGCCTGTGAAGCGACTCCCCTGCAGGTGGGGAACCAGGGGCTCGAACTGGGATCCTAACTCCGGTCCTTGTGCTTTGCGCCACCTGCGCTTAACCCACTGTGCAACCATTCAAGTCCTAGAAGTTTCTTTCAATGTGGTGAGGGCTCAAACCAGGGCAGCACATGTGACAGAACAGTACACTATATCAAAGTGAACTATGTGGCTGGCTCTCCCTCCCTCTTTTTCTTACATGTATCTATCCCAGAAAAATCAATCACTAGTCTACAACTTTACCTCATCCCCAGGTACCAAGTCTCACAAAGACTTTAAAGGCCTACCTCTTAACTGTCTGCCCTATTCCTGTTTTTTGTTTGTTTGTTTAGCAGTATGATCAACTTGTATGTCAGGGACTGCAAGGACTGAGCAGAGCTGTCTATGCTTGGTGATTTTTGTGACACTTCCTAATTTGGCACAGTTGTAACTGGTGGGATCAATTCAAAGGATAAATAGGCCAGATGAGCCCTGACTCTTGTGAGACTCTCAGGCTGGCCTTGGCCACTTACGAAGTACAGTCTTTGATGCAGTCTGTGCAGTTTCCATCCTTCAAGTGGCATGCTGCTCGGTTTGAGTACAGAATGCTCTCTTCTTCAGGGTCTGAAGAACCTGCCCAGGAGACAGAAAGCATGAGAGGATCGGAATGGAATATAGATAGATGCCTGGCAACACTGGGATACATTTCTTACCCTGAGCTCTCTAGGCTGTGATTAAAGGCAGCAGGTGACTGTAACCTGATGAGGGTTGTTGGTCTGATGAGCTGGCAAGTCTGTCATTTTTACATAAGGACAAAACCACCTAGTGTCCTGTTAGTCTCAGGGACTGGAGTGTCTTCTCATTTATTTTTTCCAACACTGAACTTATTAATGGGCAAAAAATAAAACAGCTAAACATAAATCTACTAAAAACTCATTATTACTGGGAGTCAGACAGCGGGTTAAGTGGAGGTGGCAGAGTACAAGGACTGGCGTAAGGATCCCGGTTCCAGCCCCTGGCTCCCCACTGCAGGATAGTCACTTCACAATCGGTGAAGCAGGTCTGCAGATGTCTATCTTTCTCTCCCCATCTTCTCTTCCTCTCTCCATTTCTCTCTGTCCCATCCAACAACAATAAAACAAGGGTGGGATTCAGGTGGTAGTGCAGCGGGTTAAGCGCACATGGTATAAAGCGCAAGGACCAGCATAAGGATCCCAGTTTGAGGTCCCCAGCTCCCCACCTGCAGGGGAGTCACTTCACAGGTGGTGAAGCAGGTCTGCAGGTGTCTGTCTTTCTCTCCCTGTCTTCCCCTCCTCTCTCCATTTCTCTCTGTCCTAACAACAACAATAAAAACAAGGGCAACAAAAAGGAAATAAATAAATATAAAAACATAAGGGTAACAAAAAGGAATAAATAAATATTAAAAAACTCATTAAGTGTGTGTATTAATTTTATTAGATCATATAAACCCAACTCTAAGGAAAAAATGAACAGTATGATAAATTCTGGTTAATGGCCTGAATAATAAGTATTATGGGATATAAAAGAGACTAAACCTGCCTAATCAAGTTAGTTAAAGGACTCTCAAGTTACTCAGCAGGGAGCAAAATGCTTAGATATTTTTCTAAAGGCAATCCTATCCCTATAGAATCTTAGAAACTCAAGTCCTTTAATATGGATGGCCACGGCAATTTTTGTTTCTTTCCAAATAAAATTTCAACCAGTTTATACGCATCAATATGGGCCACAACTAAAACAAACACACAAGAAAACATGCTGAAATGTTAAGTATTGACCCAGTAATTACATTCTTAAGTGTATGTATCAAAAAATTATGCAATTTCTCTTTTGAAAAATATGAAAGAGGGTGGGGGTAGATAGTATAATAGTTTTGCAATGAAACTCTCATGCCTGAGGCTCCAAAGCCAGGTTCAACCCCCCACACCACCATCAGCCAGAGCTGAGCAGTGCTCTGGTTAAAATAAATAAGGGGCCAGGCCATAGCTCAGCAGATTAAGTGCACATGGTGCAAAGTGCAAGGACCAGCGTTAAGGATGTAGGTTCAAGCTCCTGGCTCCCACCTGCAAAGGTGTTGCTTCACGGGCGGTAAAGCAGGTCTGCAGGTGTCTGTCTTTCTCTCCCCATCTCGGTTTCTCTCTGTCGTATCCAACAACAGCAGCAGCAATAATAACAACAATGATAACAACAAGGGCAAAAAAAGAAAAAGGAAAAAAATAGCCCCCGGGAGCAGTGGATTCATAGTGCAAGCACCAAGCCCCAGCAATAACCCTGGAGGAAAAAATCATAATAAATAAAAATTTTAAAAATATATGGAACACATAAAACATACAGCAGATAAAACTATACTCTCACATATTTCCCAACTGTTTTCATTTTCTTCTTCTTCTTTCAGAGCACTGGCTTTATAAATTCTCCTTTTTAATATTTTTATTTATTATTGGATAGAGACAGAGAAATTGAGAGGGGAGGTGGGAGACAGAGAGGGAGAGAGACAGGGTGGCAACTGCAGCACTGCTTAACCTTTCATGAAGCTTTCCCCCTGTTGGTGGGGATCAAGAGCTTGAGCCTGGGTCCTTGTGCACTGCAGTGTGTGTGCTTAACCAGGTAAGTGCACCACTGCCTGGACCCTCTTCATGTATACTTGAACTCACTGCTCAGGGGTGCTTTTTCATTCAGAGACAAGACCTTCTTAGTCTTATTAGAGACTCATTACATAATCGTGGTCAACAATGACTAATTTAGTTAAAGAGGGAATGGCTGAAAAGGACAGTTCAGTTATATTCTCAAGAATCAGGATGGGGGAGGGCAATGGGACAGTTAAAAATCAGGCACCTTGTGTTGGGGAGCAAGCAAAGAGGGTTAGGCAACAGATTCTCACACTTGATGCTCTGAAGTCCTAGGTTCAATCCTCAGCATCACAAGTCAGAGCTGAACAGTACTGTTAATAATAATAACCATTATTATTATTAAGTAACTCACACCAATGATGACGACCAACATAAAATGGATATAAAATAGTAACCAGATGAAGGCTCACCTAGCAGCACCCTTACATTACCATGTGTAAGGACCTGGGTGGGGTCAAGCACACACTCCCCACCTGCAGAAGGGAAAACTTCACAACTAGAGTAGTGCTGCAGGTGTCTCTCTTTCTCTCTATCCCTCTCTTTCACCCACTATCAAAAAGAAAAAAATTGGCCAATGGGAATGGTGGAGCTGTGCAGGCACTGAGTCCCAGTGATAATCTGATGGGGGAAAAAAAAGCCAGAAAATAACCAAAGGTTGGTAAGGATGCTGAGAAGTCAAAACACATGTGTACTGCTAGTGGGGATGGATAATAGTGGGATATAGAATATTCTTGAGGGCTGGGCGGTAGTGCAGTGAGTTAAGCGCACATGGCGCAAAGCACAAAGACCAGCTCAAGGATCCCGGTTCGAGCCCCCAACTCCCCACCTGCATGGGGGTTGCCTAATAAGTGGTGAAACAAGTCTGCAGATGTCTTTCTCTCTCCATCTTCTTTTCCTCTTGATTGCTCTCTGTCCTATCCAACAACTATGACAGCAATAAGAACAGTGATAAACAACAAGGGCAACAAAAGAGGGAAAAAAAAGCCTCCAGGAGCAGTGGATTCGTTCCAGCAATAACCCTGGAGGCAAATATATATATATATATATATATATATATATATATATATATATATATTCCTCAAAATACATACATATATATTCCTCAAAATATATATATTTCTCAAAAAAATAAAATAGGGGGCCAGGGAGACAATATACCTGGTAGGGCATCAGCAGGATCTAGGTTCCAGTCCCCCCACCCTATATGAGAATACTATGGCATAGGGAAAGCATTGGTGCTGTCTCGTCTCTTCCTTCTCTCTTTTTCTGAAAAACCATACTCAGAGAAGTGAAATATCAAATGCAAGATAGAGAGAGCCAGGCGGTAGCGCACAAGGACTTGAGCAAAGACCCTGTTTGAGCCCCCTGCTCCCCACAAGTGGTGAAGCAGGTCTGCAGGTGTCTTTCTCTTTCCCTCTATCCCACCTCACCTCTCAAATTTTCTGTCCTATTCAATAAAATGGAAAAAAATTGCAACCAGGAGCAGTGGATTCAGTGTGGCACCACCTCAGTGCTAAAACTGGAGGCAAAAAAAAAGAAAAAAAATCAAAAGCAGGGTAGAAAAAAAATTATTAAATGATCTAGCAATTTTGATTCCAAGAACTCAAAACACAATCTTGAAAGTATCTGCACGTTCACCAGTTTGTTATTCACAACAGGAAAAAGATGTAAACAATTCAAATGTCTATCAGATGAATAAAGAAAACGGGTCCTATCCATATATTACGAAACTTTAAAAAAGGAAACACACGATTATATAATGTCCTTCAGAAGATCGTGCCAAGTGAATTATGCCAGGAACAAAAGACAGATACTGTATAATCCCAATCTGAGTTATCTGAAGTAGTCGAAATGCAGATGCATAAAGTTGAATGGTTGCAACTAAATGAATTAGGAGGTGGGGAGGACTAATGCTTAGTGGGTAGTTTTAGTGTTGCAAGATAAAGTTCTGGAAAACTTAAATGTAGTTTCGATGATACAAGTAAAGGTAAGTTTAAAAGAAAACACAGTATGATTAAACATCTATTAATATAGACCATGTTTCTGGAATCCCACTAGTGTATGTGTGTGTGTGTGTGGGGGGTAACTGAAAAGATGAAGGAAGACTCCCCTGGATGCAAAAGGCTGGGATAGGAAAGGAAGGGTGGGGGTGGAGGGTTGTCTGCAGATCCCAGGTCAAGGAGCTCCGGACAGAAGGACAGAGCCAAGTGTGGGCGGCCGGGAAGTACCTTGCGCCCGCAGCACCTGCAGCGCACGGCTGTACAGCACCGAGGCCTCGGCGAACTGGCCGTTGCGGAAACTCTGGTTGCCGGCGGCTCGGAGCCCGTCCACAGAGGTTGGGAGCTTGGGGGCCATCCCAAGGCCAAACACTAGGCAGCGTGCTCCGCAGCCGGGTAGTGCAGCACAGCTTCAGGGCGGAAGCGCAGGCGCAGAGCATTGCTGTCCGATTGCTAAGCCGGCCCCCGAAGGGGCGGAGCAAAGTCTGAACGAACGAATCCAGTGGCTCCGGCCCTCTGCGCGTGCTCAGTTCGGAACTTCTGGGCCGCTCTGGTCGCTAGGCTGTTAGGACTTATGAAATGGCTAGAGGCCAGCTCCCTGGTGTTATTGATCTTACATTTAAGTGAAGCCTGACAGGCGCTTAACTCAAGAGCAAAAGAAGATGGTAATCTCATAATGTGATTAGTGCTACAAAGAGAGCACCACAGTAATGTAACCGAAAATAACCCCAAGGAGGACTATTTTAGGCCTCTGAGGGATTGAGCTGCTACCTGAGAAGGTTCAGAAGATTCTTTCTGAACTGAGGGATAACAAGTACAAAGGCCCTGAGTCTGAAAATCATTTCGCACATAATCACTAAAGATACTCGTTTATTTATTATTGGATAGAAACAGAAAAACAGTGTGTGGGTAGATATAGGGAGAGAGACAGAGACAACTGCACCACTGTTTCACGGTTCCTGAAGCTTTCCCCATGCAGGTGGGTACTAGGGGCCTGAATGGTCCTTAAGAACTGTAACATATAGGCTCAATACTAGTTTAATAAGTGATTTTGCTGAGAAGTTATCTTCAGCCATTGGGGCTATCTTCACTTTACATAACCCTTCACTTTTGTAAAGCATAGCAAGTGAGCAGCACAGTGTGAAAATAAGGCCAGAGCTAGAACCTACTATGGAAGAAGTATAGAGAAAGCGTTAGTAGATGTCAGAGGACAGAGAATTAATTGACTTGTTGCAGGAGAGACCACTGATGACTTCACAAACTGTAGAAAATCTTCTTAGAGATGCAGGGTATATAGCATAATGGTTATGCAATGTTGTATGCTTTACATTGGTTTGTTCTAGCCCTCCCCCGCCAAGAGAATTGGATCAGTCCTGTTAATTTCGCCAGCCCACTTGGCCTCGCCCCTAGGAAACCCGCCAGAGTTCCAGAGTGAGAGAGTTTGGGGTTCCTGAGTTCGAGAGTAAAAGAAAGAGTGCTTGCGCTGCCGCAAAGAGACAGCAGAGTTCTGTTTGGTGATTAGTTTGTCTTAGTTTATGAATCGTTGTTCCTGAATAAAGAAATACAGCTTCCCTGCCCAGCCGTTGTCTCCGCGTCTCTGTTACCCGCTGTGAAGCTAGCCCGGCCAGCCAGAGCCTTCCGAATTTTAACAACAATGCAAAAAAAAAAAAAAAAAGAAAAAAAAAAAGCTCTCATGCCTGAGGCTTCAGTCTCAGGTTCAATCCCCTTTACTACCATATGCCAGAGCTGAGCAGGAGTCTGGTAAAAAGAAAGAAAATCTTAGGTTTTCCCCGAGGACTAATTGACTTTTCTACAGATTTCTTTTTTTTTTTAAATTTCTTTATTGGGGAATTAATGCTTTACATTCAACAGTTAATACAGTATTTTATACATGCATAACATTTCAACATTTCCCAGTTTTCCATATAACAATACACCGCCCCCCCCCCCAGGTCTTCTGTCATCCTTTTTGGACCTGTATTCTTCCCCCTCCCATCCCCACCCCCGGAGTCTTTTACTTTGGTGCAAGACGCCAATTCCAGTTAAGGTTCTACCGGTGTTTTCTCTTCTTCTTCTTCTTCTTTTTTTTTTATTGGGGAATTAATGTTTTACATTCAACAGTAAGTACAATGGTTTGTACATACATAACATTCCCCAGTTTCCCATATAACAATACAACCCCCACTAGGTCCTCTGAATGCTTCTTGGACCTGTATTCTACCCACCCACCCACCCCAGAGTCTTTTACTTTGGTGCGATACACCAATTCCATTTCAGGTTCTACTTGTGTTTTCTTTTCTGATCTTGTTTTTCAACATTGGCTTGAGAGTGAGATCATCCCATATTCATCCTTCTGTTTCTGACTTACTTCACTCAACATGATTTTTTCAAGGTCCATCCAAGATCGGCTGAAAATGGTGAAGTCACCATTTTTCACAGCTGAGTAGTATTCCATTGTGTATATATACCACCACAACTTGCTCAGCCACTCATCTGTTGTGGACACCTGGGTTGCTTCCAGGTTTTGGCTATTACAAATTGTGCTGCCAAGAACATATGTGTACACAGATTTTTTGGATGGATGTGTTGGGTTCCTTAGGCTATATCCCCAGGAGAGGAATTGCAGGATCATAGGATAGGTCCATTTCTAGCCTTCTGAGAGTTCTCCAGACTGTTCTCCACAGAGGTTGGACCAATTGACATTCCCACCAGCAGTGTAGGAGGGTTCCTTTGACTCCACACCCTCTCCAGCATTTGCTGCTGTTACCTTTTCTGATGTATGACATTCTCATAGGAGTGAAGTGGTATCTTATTGTTGTCTTGATTTGCATTTCTCTGAATTTCAGAGACTTGGAGCATTTTTTCATGTATTTCTCGGTCTTTTGGATCTCTTCTGTGGTGAATATTCTGTCCATGTCCTCCCCCCATTTTTGGATGGGGTTATTTGTTGTCTTGTTGTTGAGTTTGGCAAGCTCTTTATATATGTTGGTTATTAAACTCTTGTCTGATGTATGGCATGTAAAGATCTTCTCCCATTCTGAGGGGTCTCTTGGTTTGGGTAGTGGCTTCTTTTGCTGTGCAGAAACTTTTTAATTTGATGTAGTCCCATAGGTTTATACTTGCCTTAGTCTTCTTTGTAATTGGATTCGTTTCATTGAAGATGTCTTTAAAATTTATGTGGAAAAGAGTTCTGCCAATATTTTCTTCTAAGTATCTGATAGTTTGTGGTCTAACATCCAAGTCCTTGATCCACTTGGAATTTACTTTTGTATTTGGTGAAATACAGTGGTTCAGTTTCATTCTTCTGCATGTTTCAACCCATTGTTTCCAACACCATTTGTTGAAGAGACTCTGCTTTCTCCATTTAATAGTCTGAGCCCCTTTGTCAAAGATTAGATGTCCATAGGTGTGGCTTTTGTACAGATTTCTAAAAGCAAAAGTGTTAAATACAAATTTTATCAAGTCAGGATGGATCTGGGCTAAAATCTTTCTTCTCACTATCTGTACATTTCCTTTATTTTGAAGGGGGCCGGGGGTAGATAGCATAATGATTATGCAAACATATTGTCGTACCTGAGGCTCCGTCAAATGTCAGGTGCTAGCCCCTGCACCACCATAAGCCAGAGATGAGCAGTGCTCTGGTTAAAAAATATAAATATAATATATATATATAATTTCCTTTTTTTTTGCCTCCAGGGTTATCTCTGGGGCTCAGTGCCTGCACTACGAATCCACTGCTCCTGGAGGCCATCTTTCCCACTTTTGTTGCCCTTGTTGTTATTGTTGCCATTGCTGTAGTTTTTGCTTGACAGGACAAAGAAATTGAGAGAGGAGAGAAAGACAGAGAGAGGGAGAGAAAGATAGACACCTGCTGACATGCTTCACCGCTTGTGAAGCAACGCCCACACCGCAGGTGGGAAGTTGGGGGCTCTAACCTGGATCCTTACACTGGTCCTTGCACTTCGTGCCATGTGCACTTAACCCGCTGTGCTACAGCCTGGCTACCACCCCTTTTTAAATTGTTTAAACCAATGTTGGTATGTTTCATATTGGCTTGCTCCCCTTCCCCCCGACCTCTGAGGGAATTGGTTTGGCCCTTGCTAGTGGGTGGGGAGAATACAGGTCCAAGAAGCATTCAGAGGACCTAGTGGGGGTTGTATTGTTATATGGGAAACTGTGGGGATGTTATGTATGTACAAACCATTGTACTTACTGTTGATTAATGTAAAACATTAATTCCCCAATTAAAAAAAAAAGAAAAAAAAGATAGGATGAGAGAAAGAACAAGACAACACTCTGGTACATATGTTGTGAGGGATTGAATTTAGGAACTCGTGCTTCAGAGTCCCATGCTTTATCCACTCCACCACCTCCCGGACCACTCGCTGTTTATTTCCTGTCTCAGCTTCCTCATCTAGAAATCAAGGGGGGAAAAAACTTACTTCATAGGGTTGTTCTGATAGTCTAGATTTGTGTCTGGTACATAGTAGATTTTCGGTAAATGTTTTCCTTCTCTATCAGGGGAGTAGCCCCATTCTTTCATTTAGAACATACAGGGGCTTATGCCTGGGTGTCTTTTTTGTTTTTCTTTCTTTCTTTTTTTTTCCTCCAGGTTTATTGCTGGGGCTCAGGAGGCCATTTTTTCCCCATTTTGTTGCCCTTGTTGTTATTAGTTATTGCTGTTGTTGGAAAGGATAGAAATTGAAGAGAGGAGAGGGAGACAGAGAGTAGAAGAGAAAGACTCCTGCAGACCTGTTTTACCATTTGTGAAGCAACCCCTGGGGGCTTGAACCTAGATCCCTACTCCAGTCTGTGCACTTTGTGCCATGTGCGTTTAACCTGCTGTGCTACCGCCCCGCTCCTGCCTATGTGTCTTTTTTTTTTTTAATAATTTGTTTATTTGTTCATGAGAAAGATAGGAGAAGAGAGAAAGAACCAGCCATCACTCTGGTACATGTGCTGCGGGGGATTGAACTCAGAACCTCATGGTTGAGAATCCAATGCTTTATCTACTGCGCCACCTCCTGGACCACACTATGTGTCTTTTAAAGGTTGTTGCTCAGGTGTTGTTTCCTGGATGTCATACCTTTGGGAAAAGCAGTACAATTAAGAATGGCCAGTGGTTACTCTGGGAGTTTCTTCTGTGATTTTTCCCCATGGATCAGTTGGGTAGAATCTGACTCTTCTCTTTTAAAAGAAGTTATTTTCTTTTCTCTTTTCTTATCTTTTAACTTAAAGTTTCCATTCTTGCTTATGTCAGAATGAAACTTTGATTTTCACTTTAAAAAAAAAACAATTAATTTATTTATTCGTGAGAAAGATAGGCAGAGAAAGAACCTGACATCACTCTTGTACATGTGCTGCGTGGGATTGAGCTCACGACCTCATGGTTGAGAATCCAGTGCTTTATCCACTGCTCCACCTCCTGGACCACAAGAAATTCTTTCTGTGTTTTTTTTAATTTATGCGTAGAGACAAACTGAAAGGGAAGGGAAAGGGGAGGAGAGAGGGACAGACAGACACCTGCAGCACTGCTTCACCGCTGGTGTCACTTTTCCCCTGCAGGTGGGAACCAGGGACTTGAACCTGGGTCCTTGCACATGGTAACTAACATGTGTGCTCAACCAGGTGCGCTACCACCTGGCCTCAAATATGTCACTTTCCTAATACTCATCAATGGTGGCAGCAACTGAAAATTTGTGAACAGTAATCAGAGGAGGCTTTCTGATCCTGTGCCCACTCAGTGGGAGGGATATCAGTGGTTGAGTTAGGCGGTACATTTTTGAATTAGAGAGAAGCACCAGAACACTACTTAGCTATGGCACATAGTGGTGCTGGGGAATGGGTCCTAGCCTTCACAGCCACAGGAATGAAAGTCTTTTGTATAGTCATATCTCTGCAGCTCCAAACTTTTTAGGATATAGTTTTATCTTAATCCCTCTGAAGTTACAAATGAGTCCGCTAAGCCTGTTGGCGTTAAATAAACACTGCTTCCTGCATTGAAGCCTCTATGTGTCTTGTCCCTCTGCCTGAGAACCCGCTAACAGGTCGGACCAGAGTTCAAGCCCTAGCAATGAGTATGCCAACGTGATATTCTGGTTCTCTCCTCCCCTTCAGTCTACAAACACAGCTTAAAACACTGTGCAGATCTAGGGCAGTTAACCAAGCTTTATCAGCCCATCCTCTGCGAGAAGCCTCGGTTTCTTCTTCTGAGGCCAGCACTGCGGCAGAAGTGAGTTTCCAACCTGGGAAGCCAGTGTCTTAGGAGAAGTATGTCGCAAGCATTGTGGCCAACAATGTAGAACGACGCTCAGGATACCTAAGGGAAGAGCAATCTCCTGCCACCCGCGGCTCCGGGCCGGACGCGCCCACGTGACTCAAGCCCCGAACCACGTGATCCGAGTCGTCCCTCGCGGCCCCGCCCCGCTTTACTCGCCCGGCCGCTCTCCGCTTCCGGTAAGGGCGGAAAGCGGAAGTGTGGGAGGGTCTGTGGGCCAGGCTCGGGGAGGTCCGGGAGGAGGATGGGGCAGTAAGCGGGTCTGGGTGGCTGCCGGCAGCGCCATGGAGACGGTGCAACTGAGGAACCCGCCGCGCCGGTGAGGGGCCATGGGCTAAGGCAGCGGGGTGAGGGGAAGGCGGCGCGGGGCAGAGGGGAGACACCTGTCTGAGACCTGCGGGGGCACCTGCTGAGTGGGGAACCTCTGGTGGGTAGGGGTCAGCCGAGGGGAGCACGCATCGAGGGGGAGCCACGGGGCTGGATGTGGAGAGCACTGGCCGTGGGGAGACATTCTGATGAAGGAGGGGACTCCTGACCGGAGCCCCTGAGAGAGGACAAGGGGCTCCTGGGGAAAAGCCATCCTAAAAGAGACTTTGCGGTCGGAGGCAGTTGTGAACCAGCCTGGGAAAGAATAGGTCCGGAACAAGTGGAGAGGAAGGCTGGGAGGGGAGCCCCAACTGTGTCGTTCAGAGGAGGAGCATCTGGTGAGGGGAGAAGACTTTGCATCCAAGGCAAAGGTGTTCCGTGAAAAGATGTGGCAACGGAGGGGTCTGTGGAAGATAACATTTAGGGAGCTGTTCTTGGTGGAGCCCCATTCTAAGATGATGATAACACCTTTCATGCCTGATGTCTTGTGTCTCCCTAATTTTCCTCATAAGGTCCTACCAGGGGTCCTACACAGGTGTCTCTTTGAAACCTGACACTGAGAAAACAGATAAGGAACTCAATATTTTTTAAATGGGTAATTGGAGGCCCAGAAAAGTTGAGACACTGTTCTGTGTTTCCTTTTTTGCTCTAGATCTGGGTCAGTGGACCCAACCAGACTGCCCTTTTCAGGCCTCCATTGTTTGGTATCAGCTCCAAGTCCTTCTTGTACCTGGGGCTGTTTTGTTAAGATCAGGGCTGATTCTAGAAAGTCTAAACTCCTGACTTGACTGCCAGGGTTTTTATGTCACTTTGTCACCTCTGGAGAAAAGTAGAGAGTAGAGACTGAGGGAGTCATTCTTCTCTGGTGTCTGTTTCAAAAACCTGATTTCCTTCAACAGAAAGAGCAGTGAAGTAGGGAGTATTTAGTGTGTGGAAGTTCAGTGCTAGGAGAGGTGAAAAAAAAAATTGACAGGCTGGTTGCATACTTGGGGAATTGTTTGAAGTGCACAAACATTGCAGAAGCCAGTTAGCTATTTGGGATGGACTCATGATTCACCCTACGGTAGTGTGCTAATATGACATTTACATGACACTTTGTGGGTGCTAGGCACACATCTCAATTTTTTTTTTAGTTTTTATTAGTGATTTAATATTGATTTACAGAATTATAAGATAACAGGGGCATAATTCCACACTGTTTCCACCACCAGAGTTCTGTGTCCCCATTCCCTCCATTGGAAATTACATTAGTTCTCCCAAGATCACAGATATGGAATGACTATTATTTCTTTTTTAAATTTTTTAAAATATTCCCTTTTATTGCCCTTGTTGTTGTGACTATTATTTCTATAACTATATTTTTATATATGCCCTTCCCCCCCCCCCCCATGGTTCTTCCTTTGTAAGTCACACCTACTACTTCTGAGTGACCTTCCGTTTTTCCTTCCTCTTCTGTCTCTGGGTCCTGATTTAGTTGGAGTTCAGAGCCCTTTGATCATCTTCCCCCTAACATTTACACCTCTGGAAGTATGGACCAAAATTCTTTATAGGGTTGCAGAAGGTAGAAGGTCTGGCTTTTGTAATTGCTTCCCCTCTGGACATGGGCGTTGACTGGTCGATCCATCCATACCCGAGGGCCCCTTTTTCATTTCATAGAGAAACAGAGAGACCACAGCACCTGAGCCTCCCCTTGTGCCATAGCACCCTCTCCTATGTGGTGCTGGGGTTCAGACCTGGACCACACTGATGTCAAAGTATGTGCCCTACCTGATGAACGATCTCTGCAGCTCATTTGGTCCCCAGAACGGTCCTGAGGTGATTATACCACTATTTTACAGGAGACCATTATAGAGAAGTTAGTGATTTGCTGCAAGTCCCACAGTTAGTAAGAGGCAGAGCTGGGATTTTAATCCAGGCAGTCTGGTTCAAAGTTTATGGGTTCTTAACTACCCTCTGATGCACTTCTGGAAGCATTCCTATTGCACAAGACCTTGCGTATGTTAGCGGGTATTTGCTGTGGCACCATAGTGCTCTAATTATAGATCTATACTGGTGTTATTTCTTTATGAGTTATGTTCACTCTTTCTTTGAGAACTTGGTTGAAAATAGGATTTGGAGTCAAAGTTCTGTTTCTGCCTTTGCCTGATGTGTAATTTTGGGCAAATGAGTGAGCATTTTGGCTTTTTTAACATGCTTGTTCTTATATTTTTGAAAGAAAGAGAGAGAAGAGCATTGCAGGACTGAGTTTATTTGCTTCTTTTTGGTTTGGACTCTTTTTAGATATTTAAGATAGATAGATAGGGGTTGGGGAGAAGGTTACACACTACGTTCTCTGCATAGTGCTCCCATGTGGTGTCAGCCACTTGAATCCTGTTTCTCCCTCCTGGTAAAGTGTGCTTTCTGTTGGGTGAACAAACTCCCAGTGTCTCTACTTGTCACCAAGGTTAGTAATGGCCTGAGGCTCTGTCTGCACAAAGACTCTACCCCTACCTGCTGCCATTTTTTTTTTCTTTGATAGAAGAGGGGAAATGAAGAGAGAGAGAAGGAGAGATGAACTGCTCCATGACGTGAAGTTTCCCCGTTGTGGTTAGAGGCTAGAGATTTGGACTAGGGGCAGGCCCTTGTTCATGGCAACCTGTGTACTCTACGAAATGCACCACCACCTGGCCCCTTTTTATCTTTGCTTTTTACTTTTCTTTTCTTTTTCCTCTTCCTTTTCCTCTTTCTTTCTTTCTTTCTTTCTCCTCCTCCTCCTTTTTTTTTTTTTTTTTTTTTTTACCAGAGCACTCTTCGGCTCTGGATTATGGTGTGCAGGGGATTGAACTGAAGGCTATGGAGGCTCAGGCATGAGAGTCTGTTTATACTATCTACCCTGCCCTTTACTTTTTGATTTTTAAAACGTTACTTAGTTAAAAAAATTTTTTATATTTATCTTCCCTTTTGTTGCCCTTTTTTATTGTTGTTGTAGTTATTGTTGTTATCGATGGCATCGTTGTTACATAGGACAGAGAGAAATGGAGAGAGGAGGGGGAGACAGAGAGGGGGAGAGAAAGATAGACACCTGCAGACCTGCTTCACTGCCTGGGAAGCGACTCCCTTGTAGGTGGGGAGCCGTGGGCTCAAACCGGGATCCTTTCACTGGTCCTTGCGCTTTGCACTACATACACTTAACCCCATGTGCTACCCCACCTGACTCCCTTTTTTAAAAATATTTATTTTCCCTTTTGTTGCCCTTGTTTTTCATTGTTTTGTAGTTATTATTGTTGTTGTTGATGTCGTCGTTGGATAGGACAGAGAAGTGGAGAGGAGGGGAAGACAGGGGGGAGAGAAAGATAGACACCTGCAGACCTGCTTCATTGCCTGTGAAGCGACTCCCCTGTAGGTAGGGAGCTGGGGGCTCGAACCAGGATCCTTATGCCGGTCCTTGAGTTTTGTGCCACCTGCACTTAACCCGCTGTGCTATCGCCCTACTCCCTGGTTTTTTTTTTTGTTTTTTGTTTTTTAACTAGAGCTGTTGGTGGTGCTGGGAAATTGAACCTAGGACCTAAGAGCCTCAGACTAGGAAGTTTTTTGCATAACCTTTATGCCATCTCCCCAACCCTTATTATTATTTTGTTTTATTTATTTTTAAAATACTTTTTTGTAGGTTTTATTTATTTATTAATTAGAAAGTTAGGAGGAGAGAGAGAGAGAAAGAACCAGACATCTTTGTGGTACATGTGCTGCCGGGGATTGAACTCAGGACCTCATGCTTGAGAGTCTAGTGCTTTATCCACTGCACCACCTCCCTGACCACACCTAGAACTTGTTCATTATATTAATTATGGGGTCAGGGAGTATACAACACGATGTTACTATCAAAATAAACTTCATCAATTTAGTTTGCATATTAGTATAATCCTTGCCAAATACCACTGAAAACAGAGTTTAGGCATATATAAATAAAATTAGCTTTACAAGGGTTTTGAAATGGGAGAAAGAGGCTTGAGAATTAGTCAAACCTATAACTGCTTTATAAATACTTTACTTGTGTTTGGAAATATGCAAGTGTCTTTTCAGAGATTAAGATGGCATGCATTTTCATTTTTCAAAAAGATTTGTTAATGAGAGGAATGGAGAACCAGAGTGTCACTCTAGTATTTGTGATGTCAGGGATCAAACTTGGGACCCCATGCTTGAAAGTCCAGTGCTTTATCCACTGCACCACCTCTCAGGCCACAGGAATGGCATGTGTTTCCAGCAAGGTGTAGCAAGCCCAGTGCAGAAATGCACCTGCATTCATGAGTGACATTACTGTATCAAAATGTACCTGACTGAGTGATGTTAAAGTTGATGTCTTAGTCTGTAGCTCAGCAGTAGAACATACGAGACTCTGGGTTTGATGCCTGTCACACAAAAAAGTTAAAAGTTTTTTTTTTTTTTTTTTTTTGATGTGGTGCTTGGATTGGTGATATGTACTGCAGAGCCACCTCCCTAACCCAGTTTTTATTTTACATATATTTCTTGAGGGAGGGAAGAGAAGAGAAACTTGCTGTCTTACGTAGGAGTTTTTTTTTTTTTTCATGAACATTTTTTTAAAATTGAGGAAATGATGTTTTACAAGATTGTTGTTTTCACAGGCGTACAGTTTCACATCTTTCCAAGTTAGGTGTCCACTAGTAAGGCTCTGGGCCTTCAGACTCCCAGTTCTCTTACTCTTCTTGGAGTTCTTGACTTTCCAAAGTGAGCTGCTGTTTGATAAGAATAGTGTGATGGAGTGGAGAGGGCATTTCTCAGATGTTGGCCATTTGTGTGGTGTTCTAACTTAGGAGAGGAGAATCCCCAATGTTTGGCCCCAGTATTTGGACCCGGCCTGTTCATAGATGAGCAAGCACTGAAACTACTGAGAACCTGGGCAAATCCCAGTTCAGAGCTGAGTCATCAGAGTTGAGTTGTTTTGGTTATAGTACTTCTTCCATAAAGACTCAATAGTATAAAGTATTATGAAACAGCAAAATATTTTTCCATAAAAATTTTGTTTGTTGACAATCCAGTAGTTACTTTTTAGCGTGAAATTCTGTTCTATTTTGAAATAGAGGTTGCTGACGGATTTCTGAGTCCCATCATGACATTCATGAACCCGCTCAGCAATTATTTACTATCTCTGGATTCAGAGGCATCAGAAATAAAAGATTCTTTTAGCTTGGATCCAAATTAAACAGAAGTCACCTAGACTGTTTTCAGGACGTATGTGAATGGTCTTGTAAAACTTGCAGTATTATCAGAGGCCTGCAGCCATTTCCTTTGTTATACTGCTGTCTATAGTATCTGAAATAGTGAGTTTTGCTCTTTTGTAAACCACAAAATCAACACAAAAGAACACACTTGATCTTAATATAAGCTGTTTATAAAACAAGTGATACTTGAGAAATGAAGTATTGTCACTTATTTATACAGTTTAAAATTCAGAGTTTCACATAAAAACCCTGCTTGATGATGTGTTTATTCTAACTTGTGAGTTCATAGACATTTCACTTCTGAAGTTTAGGAGGAGTTTCACTTCACCCCTTCTTGTGTTGAAGCTGGGAGTTTTTATGATGTCATTGGAATTTAATTTTTAGGACCTTTTAATTTTCAAAGGTCATTGTGGTTATTTCATTTTGTTATTTATTTATTTACTTTTTCCAGAGCACTGCTCAGCTCTGGCTTATGGTGGGTCTGGGGATTGAACCTGGGACTTTGGAGCATCAGGCATAGAGCCTGTTTACGTAATCATTACGCTGTCTCCCCAGGAAAACTTGTTAATTTTCAAGTTATGGCAGTTATTGTCTTGGAGCAATTCTCTAGTAGGTTTGATATTTATAAAATTTATATAATATATAAATATATAATTTGATATCTATAAAATTTACAAATATTTGATATTTATAAAATTCTGTAATATTGTTCTTTTGAGGTTAGTGGAAGATATACTTGATTTGTTTAGATTTTTTCTTTTCTGACTTTATTTGTGTGTGTGTGTATGTGTGTGTGTAGTTTGAGAATAAGTGGTGCTGGGGCATCATGATTCTACCCCCATCACTCCTTCTCCCCCTCCTCCCCGTAGGCTCCTTTTTTCTTTTTTCTTTTAATATCAGATAGAGACAGAAAGGGAGAGAGAGAGGTAATAGCCCTGCTTCAGCATTTATGAATGTGCCATGCCCAGTGCCCCAGTGTGGTGCCAGGTGCTAGAATCTAGGTCCTTGTACAGGTTGGATGTGCACTCTGCTGAGTGAACTATCTCCCGGCCCCCAGTGTATGTGTGTGTTAATTTTTTGGGTAAAATTTAGTATTTTCAGAAAGTTTAAACCATTTTTTTCTTTAAAAGAAACCTACAGTGAGACAGCTTCTATATTTTAGCATTTCCTGAGCTCTTTTCTTTGTTGTCCTTTGTAGTTTCAGGAAGCCATTGTGTGGATGATATACACACACAATTATTCCTTAGCAGGCATCTTTCTCTAAACCTGTTAATAATTTGCAGACATTCCAGAGTTTAAATGGATTATTTTTTAATAAAAAGATTATTGATTTTAGCCACCTCTTTCTGTCTTCCTCTTTCTCCCTTTCGTTCTTTCTTTGTTCCTAGCATTGCCACAAAGTCAGAATTATCTGGAAGTTGTAATAGCCATGTATCTTTGATTTGACTCTCCCGTGGCTATTCATGGGAGAGTCATTGTGAGACTTTTTGAAATTCCCATCTGCATAGTTATGATTCACTTTTGTCATATCTAAGCATATGCTCTCTACTTTCTTTCTTTTCTTTTTTTTTTTTTTTGCTCTCTACTTTCTGTTTCCATGATACATAGAGAATCTAAGTGTTTTGACTAAATTACTAAAATGATGTTAATGGAGAATAAGGGTATTCTGCCTTTCTTGGCCCCTTACAACCATATTTCAATGAATAGTTAAGCTTATATTAAATGTTTTTTCTGAAGAACTATCTGTGCCATACCCCATAATGATCCTGGGTCCATACTCCCAGAGGCATAAAGAATAGGAAAGCTTTCAAGGGAGGGGGTGGGATATGGAGTTCTGGTGGTGGGAGTTATGTGGAATCGTACCCCTCTTATCCTATGGTCTTGTCAATATTTCCATTTTATAAATAAAAATTAAAAAAAAAATCACAGAGTCTAGAGATTTAAATGGATTTTAAGGACTGTTAAAAGAAGATTATTTATGAAAGAGAGAGCATCACTGGCACAAATGCTGCTGGGAATTGAACATAGTACCTCATGCCCAAGAATCCATCACTTTATCCACTGTGCTATCTCTTGGGCCACAGATTTAAACAAGTTTTATTTAATGTTTAAATTCACAATACAGCATTTCAGCCACACAGTGGTTTGCTTTCTCTTCAGAATTTTCTGTGATGGGCACTAGGAATCTCTTAAGGTGTTTGACACTGAATATCTTAGAACAGTTTCATATATATATATATATATATATATATATATATATATATATATATATACTTATTTATTCCCTTTTGTTGCCCTTGTTGTTTTATTGTAGTTATTATCAATGCCATTGTTGGATAGGACAGAGAGAAATGGAGAGAGGAGGGGAAGACAGAGAAGAGGAGAGAAAGATAGACACCTGCAGACCTGCTTCACCGCCTGTGAAGCGACTCCCCTGCAGGTGGGGAGCCGGGGTTCAAACCAGGATCCTTTCGCCGGTCCTTGCGTTTGGCGCCACCTGCGCCTAACCCATTGCGCTACCGCCCGACTCCCCTTAGAACAGTTTTTATTGTGAGAAAATGCTTATACCTGTTGAATTGAATCTGCTCTTGTTAGCCCTCTGTTCTGCTCCTGATTTTGTCATCTCAAGCTAACTGTAATAATTCTGTGAAACGTGGTCCAGAAGGTGGCACAGTGGATAAAGCATTGGACTCTCAAACATGAGGTCCTGAGTTCAATCCCTGGCAGCACAAAGTGATGTCTGGTTCTTTCTCTTTCTCCTCCTATCTTTCTAATAAATAAATAAATAAATAAATAATAATAATAATAATAATTCTGTGGAACAACCCTTCACATTTCCTACAGTTTCTTAGCTTGTCTTTGTTAGTTATTAGTGAAGACTTTGTACAGAAATTTCTAGGAGGCTAATTGCAAAATTATTATAATTTTTGTTCTTCTTGTCAGCAGGTTACATGTATTTTATGTTTATGTTTCTTTATGCACATAGGCAGTTGAAAAAGTTGGATGAAGATAGTTTAACCAAACAACCAGAAGAAGTTTTTGATGTCCTAGAGAAACTTGGAGAAGGGTGAGTATACAGAAAAATATAGGTAGGCTGGTGGATGCCAGTCCTTTTCCTGCTCTAACACTAGAAGTATATGAACCTTTATAGTAACAGTAATTCACAAGCCTAAGATGGAAGGGGAATGTTGCATGGCAGTGCTACTCTGGATGGTGAGGACAGAAATTCACAACTTGAGATGTCCTTTCTCTTCTCAGTCACTCTTACAGGCAGACAGTGATTCCTGGTCTTTTATTCTTTTTTCTTTTTCTTTTTTTTTAATATTTAATACCAAGTGCATCTTTTTTCTCTCTTGTAGAATCTATGGTTTATATGATTTTTCCCCAATATTTTATTTATTCTAATGAGAGAGATACAGAGAGAAAGATGCCGAGAAAGAGAGACTAGGGCACTGCTCAGGTCTGGCTTATGTTGGTGGTAGGACTTGAACCTGGGACCTCCAAGTCACAGGAACAAAAATCTTTTGCATAACCATTATGCTGTCCCAAATCCTGCATGGTCTTTAAAAATATATTTGGTAGATAGACTTGTTATATATTTTTTAACTAGTTCAACATGTTTTTATTTATTTTGGTCTTTTATTTTTTATGGGGGCATTAATGGTTTACAGTCAACAATAAAATACAGTAACAAAAAATAAAATACAGTAGTTTGTACATGTATAAAATTTCTCAGTTTCCCACATAACAATTCAGCCCCCTCTCGGTCCTCTGCCATCATGTTCCAGAACCTGAACATTCCCCCACACCCCCATCCCAGAGTCCTTTACTTTGGTGCAATACACCAAACCCAGTCCAAATTCTGCTTTTCTTTTCTTTTTAAATTTTATTTATTTATTTTCCCTTTTGTTGCCCTTGCTGTCTTTATTGTTGCTGTAGTTGCTGTTATTGATATCGTCATTGTTGGATAGGACAGAGAGAAATGGAGAGAGGAGGGGAAGACAGAGATGGGGAGAGAAAGATAGACACCTGCAGACCTGCTTCACTGCCTGTGAAGCGACTTCCCTGCAGGTGGGGAGCCGGGGGCTCGAACCGGGATCCTTATGTAGGTCCTTGCGCTGTGCGCCACGTGCGTTTAACCCGCTGCTCTACTACCTGACTTCCCCATGTTCTGCTTTTCTTACTTTTCAACTTTTTAAAAAAAATTTATTATTGGTGATTTAATAATGATCGACAAGATTGTTGGATAAGAGAGAATACAGTTCATACAGTTCCCACCACCAGCATGGCGTATCCCATCCCCTCCATTGGAAGGTCCCCATTTTTTTTTTTTTTGGTTCCCTATTCTTTTTCTCTCTTGGAGTATGGACCAAAGATCTTTATGTGGTGCAGAAGGTGGGAGGTCTGACTTCTATAATTGCTTTTCTGCTGGACATGGGCTTTGGCAGGTTGATCTATACCCCCAGCCTGTCTCTACCTTTCCCCAGTGGTGAGTAGGGCTCTGGGGTGATGGGGTTCCAGGACACATTGGTGAGGTTGTCTTCCCAGGAAAGGCAGGCTGGCAAATTGGACATGTTTTTATTTCCTGCTCATAGCTTCTGTTCATTGGGCAATAGTTGCTTCCATTAAAAAGACAGTGGATCAGCGGGGAAGCAATTACAGAAACCAGACCTTCCACCTTTTGCAACCCACAATGACCTTGGGTCCATACTCCCAGAGGGATAGAGAATGGGAAAGCTACCAGGGGAGGGGAGGGGATACAGAGATCTGGTGGTGGGAATTGTGTGGTGTGTACCCCTCCTATCCTATGGTTTTGTTAATGTTTCCTTTTTTAAATAAATAAATAATAATAATAATAAAAAGACAGTGGAAGGAATTAGGCGGTAGCGTAGTGGGTTAAACTCAGGCAGCGCAAAGCTCAAGGACCGGCATAAAGATCCTGGTTCAAGCCCCCAGCTCCCCACCTGTAGGGGAGTTGCTTCACAAGCATTCAGTGAAGCAGGTCTGCAGGTGTCTGTCTTTCTCTCCCCCTCTCTGTCTTTCCATCTTCTCTCCATTTCTCTATGTCTTATCCAACAACAGTGATAATAATAATAATAATAACTACAACAATAAAACAACAATGGCAACAAAAGGGAATAAATAAATATTTTTTAAAAATCTTAAAAAAAAAAGACAGTGGAATTTGTGGCTGGGGAAATGGTTCAGCTTGTAGAGCACTGAATTTGTATGCCTGAGGCTTCCTGTTTGATTTCTGGTTCTGTATATACCAGAGTGAAGCTTTAGCTTCTCTTTCTCTCTCTTGATCTGTCTCTTGTAAAAGTCATTCTTGTTTATTTATTTTTATTAGTGATTTAATATTGATTTACAAAATTATAAGATAACGGGTATAATTCTACACCTTTCCCACTACCAGATCTCTGTATCCCCACTCCCTCCATTGGAATCTTAAGATCACAGATATGGGTTGACTGTTATTTCTATAAGTATGTTAGCCCATTTTTTTTCTATAGTCCTTCTCTTCTTTTGTAAGTCACACTTACTACTTCTGAGTGACCTCCCCCCTCCCCTTTTATTTCTTTCTCTCTTCTCTCTGGGTCCAGATGGACTTGGAGTTCAGAGCATTTTGGTCATCTTTCCCTAACATTTATACCTCTGGGAGAATGTATGGGTCAGAATTTCATTTTCATTTTTTTTTTTGGTTGACTTTTTTTTTTTATTTAAGAAAGTATTAATTAACAAAACCATAGGGTAGGAGGGATACAGTTCCACACAATTCCCACCATCCAATCTCCATATCCCACCCCCTCCCCTGATAGCTTTCCCATTCTCTATCCCTCTGGGAGCATGGACCCAGGGTCATTGTGAGTTGCAGAAGGTAGAAGGTCTGGCTTCTGTAATTGCTTGCCCGCTGAACATGGGCATTGACTGGTCGGTCCATACTCCCAGTCTGCCTCTCTCTTTCCCTAGTAGGGTGGGTCTCTGGGGAAGCGGAGCTCCAGGATACATTGGTGGGGTCTTCAGTCCAGGGAAGCCTGGCCGGCATCCTGATGACATCTGGAACCTGGTGACTGAAAAGAGAGTTAACATACGAAGCCAAACAAATTGTTGAGCAATCATGGACCCAAAGCTTGGAATAGTGGAGAGGAAGTGTTAGGGAGGTACTCACTGCAAACTCTAGTGTACTTCTGCTTTCAGGTATATATTTTGCAGTAGTTTATGGATACGTGTGAACATATGCTCTCTCTCACAGAAACTGGTGTATATCTAGGTTTTGGGACTTTGTTAGAAAGTGAACCACCTGGGATGGAATTAGAGTATACTATGAAAGGAAAGGTCTCACCCGAGTAATGAAGCTGAAGGGTTGTCATTCCACACGTGTAGTCTCTGGACACAGTCTGAAGTAAAGCATGTTGAGGTGGCAATCGTTGTGTTGGTTAGGTTGTGATCGGCAGATGCAATATTATTTGATATGGATTGGGAGAGGCATACGGGAAAGTGGGCCCTATCCAATGGTTCTAGGACTGGGGGAAGTAGGGGCTCTATAGTGGAGATGTAAGGTTCCTGCTGTCTTAGGGTTCAAAAAGACAATGGATAGTTAATGTTATCATCACATTATTTGGTAATTGGATTAACTTTGAAAAGTCCTTTTGTTATGGTTTGCTGTACAATACCCAGTATCTTGTATATAGCTGTGCTATTGGTTGCTTCTGATCTACTTGGTCTAGGCTTTTGAGAGAGTCTGCATATCAATTACACTGCATATACTGAGAAAAGATTCAGTTTGTGTTTTGAAAAACTTTGAGACATACAATTAATTTTCCCCCTCTCATTTTCATTTTTTATTTTTAATTAAAAAAATTTTTAAAAATATTTTTGTTGTTGTTGTTCATTTATGAGAAATACAGGAGGAGAGAGAAAGAACCAGACATCACTCTGGCACATGTGCTGCCAGGGATCGAACTCCAGACCTCATGCCTGAGAGTCCAAAGCTTTGTCACTGTGCCACCTCCTGGACCACATATTTTTAAAATTTTTATATTAATTTTTTAAAAAAATATATTTTTATATTTATTTATTTTCCCTTTTGCTGCCCTTGTTATTTTTTATTGTTGTAGTTATTATTGTTGTTGTTATTGATGTTGTTGTTAGATAGGACAGAGAGAAATGGAGAGAGGAGGGGAAGACAGGGGGAGAGAAAGATAGACACCTGCAGACCTGCTTCACCGCTTGTGAAGTTAATCCCTTGCAGGTGGGGAGCCATATATTACTTTTTTAATCAGAACACCAATCAGCTGTGGCTTATGGTGGTGCAAGGGGATTGAACCCGAGACTTGAGAGCCTTAGACATGAGCCTAAGGCAGATAAGGTAGATAGCCTTATGCTAACTACCCTAACTCCCTTTTAAAATATTTTTATTTATTTATTATTGGACAGAGAGAAATTGAAAGGGGAGAAAGAGATAGAGAGGGAAACAGAGACACCTGCAGCCCTCCTTCACTGGTTGTGAAGCTTCCCCTGCAGGTGGGGACCAGGGACTTGAACTTGAGTCCTTGCTTACTGTAATGTGTGTGCTTAACCAGGTGTGCCACTGCCTGGCCCCTGGACCAAAATTCTTTTTTTTTTTTTTTTGTCTCCAGGGTTATTGGTGAGGCTTGGTGCCTACACTGCTCATGGTGGCTGTTTTTTCCATTTTTATTGAATAGGACAGAGAAATTAAGAGGAGAAGGGGAGACAGGGAGAGAGAAAGATAGACCTGCAGACTTGGTTTACCCCTTGTGAAGCGATGGATCAAAATTCTTTATGGGATGCAGAAGATGGAAGGTCTGGCTTCTGTAATTGCTTTTTCACTGGACATGGGTGTTGGCAGGTCAATCCATATCCCCAGCTTGATGAAACTCATTCTTATCAGTGTAAGTGAAATTAATCAGTGGAGTTTAGCATTTTTAGCTAGTTAGTGCAATTTTCTAAAATGCAGTAGAAAAGTTAAGGACTGTCACTACCTTTACAACTTTGTATGAGATCCTTAATTCCAGACCAGCAGGATATTTGGTAGTAGAAAATGGTCATCATTGACTTTTTTTTACTTTTTTAAATATTTATTTATTTATTCCCTTTTGTTGCCCTTGTTTTTTATTGTTGTAGTTATTATTGTTATTGATGTTGTCATTGTTGGATAGGACAGAGAGAAATAGAGAGAGGAGGGGAAGACAGAGGGGGAGAGAAAGAAAGACACCTGTAGACCTGCTTCACTGCATGTGAAGGGACTCCCTTGCAGGTGGGGAGCCAGGGGCTTGAACTGGCATCCTTAGGCTAATCCTTGCACTTTGCGCCACATGTGCTTAACCCGCTGCGCTACTGCCCAACTCTGACTTTTTTTTTGGTATGCTTTGTGCTGTCATCTTAAGAGTTTACTCTCCCTCCCTCTCTCTCCCTCTCCCTCTCCCTCTCCCTCTCCCTCTCCCTCTCCCTCTCCCTCTCCCTCTCCCTCTCCCTCTCCCTCTCCCTCTCCCTCTCCCTCTCTCTCTCACCAGAGTACTGCTCAGCTCTGGCTGATGGTGCTGCGTGGGATTGAACCTGGGACTTTGGAGCCTCAGGCATGAGAGTCTCTTTGCATAACCATTATGCTATCTGCCCTCTGCCCGATCATTGACTTTCTTGGTGCCATAAAGGTTAGATCATGAGGAATGGCAAAATAACTCACTTGTGTAGTGTACCACTTTGCCATGTGCAGGTTTGAACCCAGCTACCTTGCACTGAAGGAAGCTTCCATGCTGTGGTCTTTTTCAGTCTCTGCCTTTCTTATTTTTGGTCTCTATCCAGAAAAAAAAAAGGAAAACAAAAAGTTACATCATGATCATTATTTTTTTGTTCTTGTGTTTGTTTTAGGTTTTATTTCTTTATTAATGAGAGAGATAGGAGAAAAAATAGAAAGAGGCTTAGACACCACTCTGTTACATGTGCTGTCAGAAATGGAACTCAGGACCTTGTGCTTTATCCACTGTGCCACCACCTGGACTGCATCATGATTACTTTTTCTGCCATCAGGGCTTTATTACTTTTTGCTCCTGCATGATTTCACTACTCCTGATGGACAATTTATTTCTAGTTGGGGGGGGGGGTGAAATAGAGGAGATGCTACAACATTGTTCCATTGCTTGTGAAGTTTCCCCTTTGCATGCTGTTTCCCCTTTGCATGTAGTGACTAGGGACTCAGGTCCTTGTGCATGGCAGAGTGCCTGTTCAATTGGATGAGGCACCTCCCAGACCTACCTCATGATCTTTTGTGTGTGTGATTCTGGGGAATAAACTCATGGGTCATATACATGTACAGTATCACTACTGAACAACCCCTCTGGACCAATTTTTATCATTTTTTATTTTTGGGGTGGAGGAGGGAGGAAAATAGAGGAGAGAGAATGAGGAGGAGAGATACCATAGCACCACTTTTACCATTTATGAAGGCCTCCGTCTCATCTGTCCATAGTGCTTTCATGCGGTGTTAAGGCTTGAACCTAGGGCCTCACTCATGTAAGGAAGGTGCTCTATCAGGAGAGCTCTCTGGCATAACCAAACTAAAATATACTTTTAATTTAATCCTTGTTTGCTTATTTCTAATTCTGCAGTGACCAAGAAAGTCAAATATTAGGGACACACTTTCTTGAGTTTTTGTTATTAATTTTTTTCAATTTTAATTAATTAAGTTTTTAATACCACCAGGGTTATCTCTGGGGCTCAGTGCTGGTACTACAAATCCACAGCACCTGGTGGCCATTTTTTCCAATTTTTTCCCTCTCTATTTAATTTTTTATTTGACAGCGAGGGGACTTGAACCCAGATCCTTATGTGTGATGATACGTGCACTTAACCAAGTGCACCACTGCCTGGCCTCTTCATTATTTTTTTCTTTTATTTATTTATTATTATTATTATTATTTTCCTCCAGGGTTATTGCTGGGCTTGGTGCCTGCACCATGAATCCACCACTCCTGGAGGCCATTTTTCCCCCTTTTTGTTGCCCTAGTTGTTGCAGCCTCGTTGCGGTTATTATTGCCATTGTTGACGTTGCTTTGTTGTTGGATAGAACAGAGAGAAATGGAGAGAGGAGGGGAAGACAGAGAGAGAGAGGAGAGAAAGATAGACACCTGCAGACCTGCTTCACCGCCGTGAAGCGACTCCCCTGCAGGTGGGGAGCCGGGGCTCGAACCGGGATCCTTACGCCGGTCCCTGCGCTTTGCGCCACGTGCGCTTAACCCACTGCGCCACCGCCCGACTCCCTATCTTTTTTCTTTTATTTATTTTAATGAAAGAGGAAGATACAGAGACACACAGAGAGAAAGGCCAGAGACTATTAAGCTTTGGCTTATGGTAGTGCTCAAGATTGAACCTGGGACCTCAGGGAATAAAGCATGAAAGCCTTTTGCATAACCATTTGGCTGTCTCCTCAGCCCTGCTGTTAATTTTTGAGTAGGTAAGTAGTTTATATGATTCAAAATTTAAAAAAGCACAAAACTGTTTGTAGTAAAATATATTAATGAATGCCCCTTCCTCTGTCATCCACTCAGACAACCAATATTGCAAGATTTTTTTGTTTCCTTTAGAGATAGTTTCTACATATACATATGCAAATGTGTGTATTTGTAATCCTCTGACTTGAGAAAACTCAAAATTTGTCTAGTTACTGTACAGTCTTTAAAATAAGGTCCTGCATGTCATTAGATTATTTTGGATTTTAGTGTTATTTATACCTAATACACATCAGCAATGATGTTAAACACAATCCTAGTTCATATGGAATAAGTTTTTATTTTTATTTTCATTTGTGATTCATAGTGATTTACACCAAAGTTCTGTGCCCCCACCTTCCTAGAGATCACCAGCATAGTTCTCAGTCTTAGAGTCAGCTTGTTTGCTTCTGCTTTCTCTTTCTTTCTTCCTTTCTTTCTTCCTTTCTTTGCTTCTTTCTTTGCTTCTCTTTCTTCCTTTTTCTCTTTCTCCATTCCTTCCTTCCTTCCTTTCTTTCTTTTCATGCCTTTCATTTCTCTAGTATGGAATAAGTTTTTAATGGGTTACCTCCTTATAAAAAACTTTAGTCATCTTTTTGTGAGTAGAAAAATCACTTTTTGGAATCAAGAGAAAAGTCAGAAGCAGCAAGTAAAAGATGATATCAGATGTACTTCTAAATGAAAAGTATGAGATGAATCTGAAGACAAGTTGACTCGCCATTGTTAAAGGTATGGAGAAACGAACATCCCTCTATATTTTGCCTTCTGCTTTCAGCTTGGTACCACTGTTATATTCTGAAATGAGCCTCAGGCCCTTAATCTGAAAGTGCCTCTTTCAGGAATAAGTGTGAAGAGTAGTCACCTGTTTAACTTGTTTATTTCTTTCACTTTTAATAAAAGTACATTGAAATAGTAGAAGCATAACTGAAGCCAGACAAACTTGGATAAACCCCTGGTGCCACTGTTTATTAGTTGTAGTAACTGAGTGAATTTGAACAAGTTACTTACCATTTTGGAGCTTTTCAAGTTTCCACTGTAATAGTGGAGATACTAATCACATCTTAATAGGGTTCTGCTGAATATTACATGAAATTATGAGGGTTAAGTCCTTTGTACAGTGCTTACCACATAGTAATTGCTCAGCTACTAATATTTTAAGCTTATTACTGAACTGTTTTTCAGCTCATACACATTAAGTTAAAGTATATTTTGGTATTCCTAAAGAGAGCTCAGTTGTAGTTGATTGATTAGGAAAATGTAAAATGAGAATGATAGGCAGAGAATATTGATAGTATAAGACAAAACTAAGCTAATTAAGCTAATTCTGATTTTAATTGTTTTAAATTTACAGATGTCTTCATTAAGGAATTTGGAAATTTTCCTATGAAGTTATCAACCAGGAAAAAACAAATACAACTTATCTTTCTTCTCATGTAATCGCCATGTCATTCTTCTAAATGATACTACAAACACTTGGACTTCTTCATCCTAACTTAACTTGAACATGCTTTATTTAACTAACACAGTTGTGAAGGAAGACCTGAATTGCACTTCCTTTCTTAAACTGCCACATCATCCTTAAATTGTTCTGAAGAATGAATAGGTTGTCAATACTTACTGACTTGTGCCTCGTGAACTGAGAGCTCTGGCTCAGACTATTGAATTCAGAGCCTGCATCTATTCTGTGTTTTGAGGAAATCCTGTGGGTCTGTGTCAAACTAGAGCCAAAACTCCAGACGAGGATAAGTGAACAACACTTGGAAAGTGTTCTGGATCAGAAGCTTTTTTTCCTTTCATTATTTAAAAAAAAAAAAAGGAAGTTTTACAAATTGACTTATTTAAATGTTTATCTTAGGATAATAACAGAAGCATCATATCCATGGTCTCATAGCTAGTGAGTGCTGTGGTTAAGACTTACACCAGTTTAATTGGACTGCATTATTTCTTTGTTTTACATTGATCTTTGACTTGTATGTCTTATGTGAAACACCCACTTTCCTCATCATTTTTAACCTTTGCCAGTTGCAATTCTTTGAGTCACTTGGTTTTTGTTGTGGTATTGGCATTAAGGGACCTGCTTATAAGTGAGCATGATTGCTTAGGCTTTCTAATGATACATCCTTTTGGGATTATGATAAGTGTAGTATGTGCAACCATAAATCTCAATTGTCACATGATGTCATATAATACAATAATTATATTGTATATGTTTCCTCTGCCATGAAGATACCAAAGGGATGGTCTGGGAGATGGTGCAGAGGATAAAGCATGGGACTCTCAAGCATGAGGTCCTGAGTTCAGTTCCTGGCAGCACATGTACCAGAGTGATGTCTGGTTATTTCTCTCCTCCTATCTTTCTCATTAATAAATAAATAAAATCTTTTTTTTTTTAAAAAAAAAAAGATAGCATAGAGAGGCATAGAGAATGTTTTGGTTGTGATTGCTGAGTGAGTACATACAGACTTCTGCTTTCTATTTTTTTTTTAACGTTTATTTATTTATTTATTTAAGAGAACAAGAATGAGAACCAGAGCATCACCGTCACTTTGGTACACAAAGGGCCAGAGTCAAACTCAGGGCCCTCTGCACACTACCACTATACTACCTCCCATGATTTCTATCTCAAATGTGTGAAAATAGTGGGTAAAAGTTACAATTTTAAACATATGGATGCATAACCAGCTATGGATAAGAGACAGAAAATTTGAAAAACAAAATTAGCCTCCTAGAGTAATGAATTCCCAACCCCCCTCCCCAACAAACTAAGGGGAAAAGTAGAGGTATTGAAGTGGCAATGCAGACTGGGTCTGGACTGCATTCTTCTATGGGGGTCTTGTGGGGCAGTCCCCCAAATTCCTTAGAGTTGAGGGAACCGTGGAACCATCAGGGCATCATGAAATCCTCAGTGAATGTTGTGTAAAGGAGCGTTATTCAAAATAAAAGGAAATCCATACAAAGAAATTCACTACCATGAAATAATGAACAGGCCTAAGAAATGGGGGAATTCATACCTACAGAGATAGCAATCTGAAAAGGGATTTAACATGTTTGTATACAATTTTCAAAAAGATGAAGGAACAGATCTTAAACATCTTAAACAGTTGAACATGAGATTATTAACATGAACAACCTTGTGAAAACTAAAAATGAGAATTAGAACTGTATTTGAAACTCTATGACCCAATGCATTGGATAATTACAAAATACAAAATAAAGAAATTTTTGGAATTTAGAAAGAAAGACAACATGGATTAAGGAGGTTTAATATGATTATAGTATTCCAGAAGGATATACTAGTAGAAAGTGAGGAAATAAGAGATAATACTGAGAATTTTCCAGACGTAAAGATGGAGCTTGGGAGTCAGGCGGTAGCGTAATGGGTTAAGCACATGTGACACAAAACCCAAGGATCATCACAAGGATCCCGGTTTGAGCCCCCAGCTCCCTACCTGCAGGGGACTCGCTTCACAAGCTGTGAAGCAGGTCTGCAGGTGTCTGTCTTTCTCTCCCCACTCTTCCCCATCTCTCTCCATTTCTCTCTGTCCTATTCAACAATGACAACATCAATAACAACAGCAGTAACAACAACAAAACAAGGGGCAACAAAAGGGAATAAATAAATTTTAAAAATTATTTAAAAAAAGGACTATGGAGCTTATGAAGTATCAAATCAATCTGTTCTTGTAGAAAAGTTGTAAAATGTTAATGATAATGAAGAAACCATAAAAGCTATAGAGATGACTTATTTAAAAATTATAATGTGATTATAGCTAACTTCTTAACAATAGAAGGCGGGAAGTTGCAGTAAAAGAACTGAGGAAGTGCTATTGTCAAAGGAGAATCCCCAAGCTGGAAAAATAACAATTTTTGCAACATATTTTCATGTTTGAGGCTTGGGTGACCCAGGTTCAGTCACAGCACCACCATAAGACACCTGAATGGTATTCTGCCCTTATGCGAGTTTTCTCTGTGATCCTTTCCACATTTAAAAACATTTTTTTATATTTATTTATTTATTTATTTATTCCCTTTTGTTGTCCTTGTTGTTTATTGTTGTAGTTATTATTGATGCCATCGTTGTTGGATAGAACAGAGAGGTAGAGAGAGGAATGGAAGACAGAGATGGGGAGAGAAAGACCTGCAGACCTGCTTTATCGCCTGTGAAGTGACTCCCCTGTAGGTGGGGAGCCGGGGGCTCGAACTGGGATCCTTATGCAGGTCCTTGTGCTTTGCACCATCTGCGCTTAACCCACTGCACTACCACCCAACTCCTGACCCTTTCCACATTTACCTGCAAAACTGGAATAAAGACATATTCGTTGTTGTTGTTTGCACCCCACAGTTTCTACCAGATATTAGGCTTTCATTATAGCTACTGTAATAATTACTTCATACTGACACAGTAAAGTTTAAATGTGAAGTTTTAAAGATACCATTTTATGATAGTTCACATGATGGCAGTCATTTCCAGCATCCTTTAACAATATCAATTTTGTAAATGTAACTAAATGTATATGCATTAGGGACAATTAGAAATAGGGACAATTAGGGATAATTAGAAATTAGGGACAATTAGAGGTAATTAGAAATTAACTGAGTTGCTTGTATTTTGCCACCATTTATTTCTTGTCTTGCTTCTACCTTATGAATGTTCTCCTTTCCCCAATTACAGGTCCTATGGCAGTGTTTACAAAGCAATTCATAAAGAGACGGGTCAGATCGTTGCTATTAAGCAAGTTCCTGTGGAATCAGATTTGCAGGAAATAATCAAAGAAATCTCTATAATGCAGCAATGTGACAGGTAAAGACATGTATCACTTTGGAGAGAATGTGGCTTTGAATTTGAATTAGAGTTTAATACATATATATGCCTTTTAAAAAACATTCTGCAAAAGGGTGAATTTAGTGGAATCACTGTATGTTATGTTCTTTTCAGAAAATCTGGAAAACCTGTTGTCTTTTAATAGCTAAACTTTCATAAGTTTCTTCTTACACTTTTTTTCTTAAGCACTTTTAAAACTAGGAGGAAGAGGCAAATAGGCAGAAGGTGGTGCTTTTTTTTTTTTTTTGATAATGATCTCTTTTACTTCCTATTGAGAAAACATTTCTGCAGAGATAGTTAAGAGAATGTATATGCCTTAGCTCTAGAAACTTTGGAATATTATATATTTAAAAAGAGAATATTTATATGTATCGATTAAATCATCCTTTGCATTTAAAAAGTGATTAAAGCTAAAGCAGTTAAGTATTTTATTTATTTATTTTTTTGAGGAACTAACATTTGTCAAATGCTGTAAGCAGGAAGTCTGACCACAGAAAAGCACGTGGTTAGTTCTGAAATTCATGACAACATGGGTTGGTCACTGTGCTGGAGGAGGCTTCCCCACTGCTGTTTGGTTTTGAGAGAAACGTAAACTTAGAATCGGTGCCAGCTCTCTGGAAAGAGTAATAACCTCTTGCATGTGAGGCTGCACCCATTCTTCTGACCTCCTTTTGGCTAGTAGCTCAGCTTACTGAGCCAGTACTTTTTTTTTTCCTCTTCCAGGGTTATTGCTGGGCTCGGTGCCTGCACCATGAATCCACCACTCCTGGAGGCCTTTTTTTTTTCCCCCTTTTGTTGCCCTTGTTGTAGCTTCGTTGTGGTTATTACTATTGCCCTTGTTGACACAATTCGTTGTTGGATAGGACAGAGAGAAATGGAGAGAGGAGGGGAAGATAGAAAGGGGGAGAGAAGGAGAGACACCTGCAGACCCTGCTTCACCACCTGTGAAGCGATCCCCCTGCAGGTGGGGAACAGGGGGTTCGAACCGGGATCTTTGCTGGCTCTTGAGCTTCGCGCCACGTGCGCTTAACCTGCTGCGCTACCACCCAACTCCCGGTAAACAAGTTCCTTTCTATATCACTTTCTGTAGATTCATGGTTCTTCACATATATCTATATCATCTATTATTTATCTATTTATTTATTACTAGAGCATTGCTCATCTTTGGTTTATGATGGTGCTGGATGTTGAAATTGAGGCCTTTGATGCCTCAGGCACTGAAGTGTTCTTGCATAACTATTCTGCTATCTCTCCAACTCTTACAGATATATCTTTATTACTTAGATAATCTCCCTAATATTGGACATACAGATGATATCTACATACACATACAGTATTATGATGATAATTATTTTATTTTAAATATCTGTAATTATTTTCTTAGGATGATTTGGAGAATTGGAGATACTGGGTTTAAGAACCCATATACTGGGATTCGGGCAGTAGCACAGCAGGTTAAGTGCACGTGGCACAAAGTCCAAGGACCAGCATAAGGATCCCAGTTTGAGCCCTGGTTCCCCACCTGCAGGGGAGTCGCTTCACAAGTGGTGAAGCAGGTCTGTAGGTGTCTTTCTCTCCTCCTCTCTGTCTTCCCCTCCTCTCTCCACTTCTCTCTGTCCTATCCAACAACCATGACATCATTAACACCAACAATAATAACTACAACAGAAAACCAATAAGGGCAACAAAAGGGAAAATAAATATTTTAAAAAAGAACCCATAGGGGGTCGGGCGGTGGCGCAGTGGGTTAAGCACATGTGGCGCAAAGCGCAGGGACCGGCCTAAGGATCCCTGTTCGAGCCCCCGGCTCCCCACCTGCAGGGGAGTCGCTTCACAAGCGGTGAAGCAGGTCTGCAGGTGTCTGTCTTTCTCTCCCCTTCTCTGTCTTCCCCTCCTCTCTCCATTTCTCTCTGTCCTATCCAACAACGAATTGCGTCAACAAGGGCAATAATAATAACCACAACGAAGCTACAACAAGGGCAACAAAAGGGGGGAAAAAAAAAAGGCCTCCAGGAGTGGTGGATTCATGGTGCAGGCACCGAGCCCAGCAATAACCCTGGAGGAGGAAAAAAAAAAAAAAGAACCCTGTTTTTTTTTAAATACTTTTGTTACTTATTGCCCTCCAGAAAAACTATTCTATTTTCTGTTTATTTTAGGATGATACTAATCTTTTGTTTTTTTAACCTTTTTGCTTATTTATTATTAGGTAGAGACTGTTAGAAATTGAGAGGGTAGGGGGAGATAGAGAAGGAAAGAGACACTGCAGGTGGGGACAGGGGCCTTGAAACCAGGTCCTTGCACATTGTAACGTGCACTCAACCAGATATGCCACCACTTGGCCCCGAGGATACTAATTTTATCTTACATATAAATGATCTCTTGAGTTGAGAAATTATTTTTTATGTATTTGGTAGTATGCCTAATAGAGATGTTTGAAGATCCCTCCACTAACTTGTGCTCACTCTCCCTCTAGCCCTCATGTAGTCAAGTATTACGGCAGTTATTTTAAGAATACAGACTTGTGGATCGTTATGGAGTACTGTGGGGCTGGTTCTGTATCTGATATCATTCGATTACGAAACAAAACGGTAAGTTTATCTTTGAGAACAATGCAGTTGAGCTGGTCTCTTACAGTGTCGTGTTTACTTTGCCTTTTCACTCATGTGTATTTCCCGTTTACCCTGTCTAGAGAGACGGCTGTCAGATTTCCCCCTTCCTGTTTATCTTTCCTTGTCTTTACTTTTTGATAATTCCTAAATATGACAGTTTTGATACTAACACTGCTCAGAGATATTTATCATGGTTTGCTTATCATTTTTACATTTATTTATTTCATTTATCACTGTTCCTGTCGGACTTTTTCTTTTTTTTTGGTATATTTTTAAATTTATTTTTATTTGTTTATTTATTTATTTTTTACCAGAGCACTGTTCAACTCTGGCTTATGGTATATGGCTTGAACCTGGGACTTTGGAGCCTCAGGCATGAGAGTCTGTTTGCATAACCATTATGCTATCTACCCTCCACCCTGACTTTTTCATTTGGAAGAAATAGAGACACAACAGTATTCAACACTAGAGCTTCCCCTGGCACTCTCACGTGGCTTCATGGCACTCTCATGTGGCGCTGGGTCTTGAACTTGGGAATAACAAGGCACGTCCCTTATGCTGTGAGCTATTCCTCTGTCCTTTATTTTATTATTATTATTTTTTTAGTGGGGAAAATGACTCAAATTTTTGCTAAGCAGTAAATTTTATTTGTTTATGAATTTCATTTCCTTTCTATGTTTATAGGTTAACTTCCTTTACATCCTTTTTTGTTTTTAATTTAATTTTATTTATTAATTTACTAGAGACAGACAGAAATCGAGAGGGAAAGGGGCATAGAGAGTTGGAAAGAGAGATATCTGAACCATTGCCTCACTGCTTCTGAAGCTCCCTACCTACAGGTGGGGACTGGGGGCTTGAACTTAGATCCTTATGCATGATAACATGCATTCAACTGAGTGTACCAATACTTTGCCTCTTCTTTTTTTTTTTAAGAAGGAGGGGGGAGGGGGAGATATATTGAGAATTGTACTGAAGCTTCCTTTAATGCTCTAGACGTCAAAAATGAACCTGGGCTGTGCACATGGCAAAGCAGAATACTAGTGAGTTATTTTGCCAGCCCCTTCTGTATCTTATTAATCATAAATAATCACTATGAAAGATTATTTGCTCTTACTGTGACTGCTGGGGTAAAAACTCTGAGTCATTTAGAAAGGAAGTGAAGGGGAGTCGGGCTGTAGCGCAGCGGGTTAAGCGCAGGTGGCGCAAAGCACAAGGACCGGCATAAGGATCCTGGTTTGAACCCCGGCTCTCTACCTGCAGGGGAGTCGCTTCACAGGCGGTGAAGCAGGTCTGCAGGTGTCTATCTTTCTCTCCTCTCTGTCTTCCCCTCCTCTCTCCATTTCTCTCTGTCCTATCTAACAACAACAACAACAATAATAACTACAACAATAAAACAACAAGGGCAACAAAAGGGAATAAATAAATAAAATAAATAAATAAATAAATAAAAAAGAAAGGAAGTGAAGGCAGAGCTGTAGAAGTGAGTAAAAATGGGCAAAAAACCCCAAAGCAAATGTGTGTGTATGTATTAGATAAGTTAAGTGTGTATATATATATATATATATATATATATTAGATAAGTTAGATATATATAGTGTGTGTGTATTAGATAAGTTAGATATAGTGTGTGTGTATTAGATAAGTTAGATATATAGTGTGTGTGTATTAGATAAGTTATATATATATATATATATATATATATAGTGTGTGTGTATTAGATAAGATATATATTGTGTGTGTGTGTGTGTGTGTGTGTGTGTGTGTATTAGATAAGTTAGGTAGATTTAGATATATAGTCAACCCATATCTGTGACCTTGGGAAAACTGTTGTGTTTTCTACTGGAGGAAGATGGGGACACAGAACTCTGCTGGTGGGAATGGTTTGGAATTATATATAAGTCAGTATTAAGTAACTAATAAAAAAAAAAAAAACACTCAGTCATGAGTTGCATTTTAGTTTTAGTTGCTTAAAACCCTTATTTATTCAGTAGCTATCTCTAGACTAATATCAGATAGAATGTGAACCACAAATACAGATTAATTTTCTAGACCCTTAAAGATCTAATAATAACACAGAACTCAGCTCTTGTGACACTGTGTTTTCCGGAATGGTGCTGAAAAGCAAATTAATGGTACATAGAAGATAAATGCCATATAGTGATAAGTACTATGAAGAAAACAAATGAAGGTGAAGTGAGAGTATAGATGGTTGAGAAAGCTTGCCTAGGTAGGTAATATATGAATATATATATCTTTTCAGGGAGATGGCTATTTATTGAAACAAAGAATAAATAGGAAAGGGACCATGTGGTGGCACACCTGGTTGAGCACACATGTTACAGTGCGCAAGGATCCAGGTTCCAGTCCCCAGTCCCCACTTGTAGGGGGAAAGCTTCACGAGTGATAAAGCAGTGCTGCAGGTGTCTCTCTTCCTCACTATCCCCCTTTCCCTCTTGATTTCTGGCTGTCTCTACCCAATAAATAAATAAAGATAATAAAAAATTAAAAATTAAATAATAAATAGGAAAGAGAGAGTGGTACACACATAGACACGTGTAGGTCCCCAATAGAGAGAGGCCAGTAATTTTTAAAAAATATTTTTATATTTATTTATTTACTTATTCCCTTTTGTTGCCCTTGTTGTTTTATTGTTGTAGTTATTATTGTTGTTGATGATGTCATTGTTGTTGGATAGGACAGAGAGAAATGTAGAGAGGAGAGGAAGACAGAGGGGGAGAGAAGGATAGACACCTGCAGACCTGCTTCCCTGCTTGTGAAGCAACTCCCCTGCAGGTGGGGAGCCAGAGGCTCGAACAGGGATCCTTATGTCAGTCCTTGCGATTCGAGCCACCTGTGCTTAACCCACTGCACTACCGCCTGACTCCCGCCAGTAATATTTAAAGTAAAACTTAGGGCCAGGTACTGACAAAACTGGCAAAATACACAAGTTACCATGTGAGGACTCCAGTCTGAACCCCCCCCCCCCCGTCCATCCTCAGGGGGACACTTCATGAATGGTAGAGCAGACTACTCTCTTTCTCTCTCCCTCCCTCTCTCTTCTTCTCTCTTTCTCCCTTTCCCTCTCATATCTCCCTCTCTTGCTCTATATCTATCTTTATCCTAATAAAAAAAAGAAGAAGAAAAAGAGGAAATTGGCAGCTAGGAGCAGTGGATTTGTCCTGCAGGCACTGAAACCAAGTGATAAACTGGTGACAAAAACAAACAAAAAATCAACTTGACTAGTCCAGTCCATGCTACACTAGAGGAAGCCTTTATTATGTTGATATCTTCCCCTTTCTCATTCTGTCTTTATTTTTTTTTAATATTTTATTTATTTATTAATGAGAAACATAGAGGAGAGAGAAAGAGCCAGATATCACTCTGGCACACGTGCTTCCGGGGATTGAACTCAGGACCTCATGCTTGAGAGTCCAATGCTTTATCCACTGCGCCACCTCCCAGACCACCATTCTGTCTCTTTCTATCTGCTGGTGGGGCTGAGGGAAGAAAGCTGACCCAGAGTGCTGAAGCACTGGGCAAAAAGCTTGGCATGTCTGAGTGCTAGAAAGAAGATCACTGTGACTAGCAGGGAATTAGAGAAGAAACTGCTGGAGGTTAGGTTAGACAGATGGGATCAACTCATAGCTAGATGATGCAGAGTATTATAGGCTGTAATGACAAGTTTGAATTTTGTTTTAGATACAACAGAGCTCTTGCCAGGCTCATAATAGCTGAGAGAATCATATGGTACATTTATTTTTTTAAAAATTATCTTTATTTATGAGCTAGAAACACAAACTGAGAGGGAAGGAGGAGATAGAGAGGGAGAGAAACAGACACCTGCAGCCTTGCTTCACCACTCATGAAGCTTCCTCCCTGAAGGTGGGGACGGGGATTATGAATTGGGGACTTTGCTGGCTCCTCTGAGTGGATAAAAGTAAAAGTGAATATTTCTTAGCTTATAGTTTTTGTATGTTTGTTTGTTTGCTTATTTTTTCTCCTACTGGAAAAAAAAAATACCCATGTTAGGTATTTGCAAAGTTGTAGACAATGACTTGAATATATAGATTTACTTTGTAAATCATGAAATAATATACAGACTATAAGGTGGCATGTTTTTAAACTCAAAACTTTTTTATCATCTGTAATACTGTGTTCTTTTTTAAATATGTCTTTATTTTGGATAGAGACAAATTAAGAAGGAAGTACGAGTTAGAGAGGGAGAGAGACAGCTGCACCATTGCTTTACCACTCATGAAACTACCCCCTCTACAGGTGGGGACCAGACAGAGACTTGGACCTGGGTCCTTGTGCACTGTGATGTGTATGCTCAAGCAGGTGTGCCACCACCAGGCCCCCTATAAGTCTATGACCTTGCCTTAATTTACATTGTTCAGATGTAGTTTATTTTCCCAGTCAAGTTGTAAATTCTTTAGCTAGGGATAATGTCCTAGCTTACAAAGTTTGAGTAATTTATTGAATTAATAAGCATCAGCTTGTTTTGTTTCTGGTATTTTGAAACAATCCAAAATTAACCTCAGTGATATTCTTTGTCATTGTATGTATGTATGTATGTATGTATGTATGTATGTATGTATGTATGTATGTATTTGTTTGTTTTTACCAGAGCACTGCTGAGCTCTGACTTATGGTGGTGTGGGGGATTGAACCTGGGACTCTGGTAGAGTCTCTTTGCATAGCCATATGCTATCTACCCCCCACCCTGTATTTATTTTGTGTTCCTGGGGCATCACTGCTCCTGGCCATACTTTGTCAAATGTATAAGCAGAGAGTGGCAATGCAGCACTGAAGCTTCCTTTGTGCCATAGTGATCCCATGGGGCTATGCAGCACTGCTGGACATTATCAGTGTAACTGATAAGCTCTTCTGGTTATAGTAAGGAGTCAGTTAGCAAGTCATAAAGCTTATTTTCTCTGGCCACAGAAGATATACCAAATTCTCACTTTCAGCCTTGCTCTGTGACTTTTGGCACAAATTACTGAACTTTACCATGCACTAGTTTCATTATCTTTGAAATTATAATGACAGTAATTGTACCTACCTCTTTTGGTTGTTATAGTAACTTACTAAATATTTTGATTGACTGATTTGGTTGGATAACTGATATTAAGCCATGTTTGCTTTTATATGACTTACATCATTTGATCTTCATGGCATTCTTTTTTTTTTTTTCCTTTCTTCTGTCTCTAGGGTTATCACTGGGCCTTGGTGCCTGCACTATGAATCCACTGCTCCCGTATTCCATTTTCTCTATTTTGATGTCCTTGTTGTTGTTTTTGGATAGGACAGAAAAAACTTGAGAGAGAAGGGGAAGACAGAGAGGAGGAAAGATAGACACCTACAGACCCACTCCACCGCTTGTGAAGCGATCCCCTACAGGTGGGGAGCTGGGGGCTGGAACCAGGACCCTTATGCTGGTCTTCCCACTTAATCCGGTGCACTCCCACCTGGCTCCCAGATTTTCATGGCATTCTTAAAGGATATGTCCTCCTCCTCCTCCTCCTCTTCCTTCTCCTTCTTCTCTTCCTCCTCCTTAATCTTCTGTCTCTTCCTCCTCTTCCTCTTATTGCTCCTCCTCCCCCCTCCTCCTCTTCCTCCTCCTAACTAGAACACTGCTCAGTTTTTGCTTATGGTGGTGGTGCCAGGGGTTAAACCTGTTACCTCAGAGTATGAAAGTCCATTTTGAGGGCCAGTAAAATAGCTCATTGCTTTGCCATGTGAATGACTCAGATTCAAACCTGGCAACCACTGAGTTGAAGGAAGATTTGGTGTGGCTATATTTAAAAAAAAAAATAAAAGAGAAAAGGAAAAGGAGAAAGAGGAGGAGGTGAAGAAGAAGGATAAAGAGAAGTCCATTTTGTTAATCACTACATTATCTCCTTGGTCAAATGGTCTTATTTTATGGATTGAGAAACTGACACAAAGAAATTGAATAACTTAAGTCACTTAGCTATTAAATAGAGCCATGAGCAAAATCTGTGTCATTCTAATCCAAAAGCCTATGTGTTTTAATATATTTATTTATTGGATAGAGACAAAAAGAAATCAAGAGGGGAGGGAGACAGAGTGAGCAAAAGAGAAAGAGGGACACCCTTAGCACTATTTAACTGCTCATGTATATGGGTACTGGTGACTTGAACTGGGGTTCTTACACATGTAATATGTGTTCAACCAGGTGTACCACATCTGGCCCCTAAGCCTATATGTTTTTATACCATTACATGTTCCCTTCTAAATGTGAGCTGTGTATCATTAGGGAAGCGGATTGAGAGTTTGTTGACTGAGTTTATTTAGGACTGGAGTTGAGTGTGTACAGAGGCATCCTTGGACTGATATTTTGTATCTTTTCTTGCTCTCATTAGTTTATCATCATTTTTTTTATTGTCTTTATTTTATTAGATAGAGACATCCAAAAATCTAGAGGGAAGGGAGTGATAGAGAGGGAGAAACAGAGAGACACCTGCAACATTGATTCATCACTCCAAAAGCTTTCCTTCTGCAGGTGGAGACTAAGGGCTCGAACCCAGGTCCTTGCGCATTGTCACATGTGCGCTCAACCAGCTGCACTACCACCCAGTCCCAGTTTATCATCATTTAATGAATTTACTTTGCAGGAAAACAGAAGGTTTTTTTTTAAAAAAAGATCTACTTACTACGAGAGAAGATAAGGAATTGGGTGGGGTAGGGAATGAAAGCACCAAAGCACTGCTCAGCTCTGGTTTATGTTGACATTGGGTTTTTTAATCTTTTAAAAATCTTTTTATTTGTTTACTGTTGGATATGGGAAGCCAGAGACGACCCGAACTGCCCCTGCGACTACAGACAGACTGTGACCCACATAGTCAACTACTGCCACCTCTCCAGATTCAAAGGAGGTCTCGAAACTTTACATCAGGCTCAACCTGACGCTGTTAACTGGCTACGGAAGAAGGGCAAACGCTAGAAGAAGAAGAAGAACTGTTGGATAGAGACAGAGAGAAATTGAGGGGGAGGTGGAAATAGAGAGGGAGAGAGAAACACACGCAGAGAGAGAGAGACACAGAGAGAGACACCTATAGCCCTATTTTCACCACTTGTGAAGCTTTCCCCCTGTAGGTGGGGACCAGGGGCTTTTTGTAGTTGATAACATGAGCTTCACTGGGTGAGTCACTACTGAGCCCGACAATTTGATTTTAACATACTACCCTTAAGATGCTTATTAAATATTCAGCTGGAGATGTTGAATAGGAGGGGGGCCAGATGATGGCGCACCTGGTTAAGTGCACACATTACCATGTGCAAGGACCCAGGTCTATTTCCCTCTACTATCTTGCCCATTCCTCTTAATTTCTGTCTTTATCTAATAAATAAATAAAAATCATTAAAAAAAAAAGAGTGTCGGCAGTGAGATGTTGAGTGGGCAGGTATGTGAATATATACATGATGTTCATCTGTCTGGAATGGATCACTCGGGAGTTGTCAACATAGTGAGGATAGTAAGCATAGTGATGGGATTATAAGATGTCAGGTGCTTTCCACCTCCTGATTAGGAGTTTGTTGGCATTTTGGGAAAGGTGTTTAGATTTCATATGCTTTCCTGTTTCTGATGTACTGATGTAAACTCATTGGATTTTTGACTTCTTGTTCTTTTTTGCAGTTAACAGAAGATGAAATAGCTACAATATTACAATCAACACTTAAGGGACTGGAATATCTTCATTTTATGAGAAAAATACACCGAGATATAAAGGCAGGAAATATTTTGCTAAATACAGAAGGACATGCAAAACTTGCAGATTTTGGGGTAGCAGGTCAACTTACAGTAAGTAAAAGTATTATTTGTATTTAGTACTTATTTATTATATGTGGGAAATTTAGTTTCACACGATAGAGAGGAGCCAGACTACCACTCAGATACTATATAGCTCAGGTTTATGGTGGTGTGGAGACTTTAGAGCCTCAGGCATGAAAGTCTTTTGCATACCCACTCTAAAATTTTATTATCTACTTTTTAAATTTTAACCAGAACACTGCTCAGCTCTGGCTTATGGTGGTGCTGGGGGTTGAATTTGAGACCTTTGATACCTCTGTCAGTAAAGCCTTTTTGCATAACCATTGTGTTGTCTCTGCAGCCCATAAAGAATTTGCTTAGGTTTTGTTTGCTTGTTTGTTTTTGTTTTTTTATCAGTGCATTGTTCATCTCTGGCTTATGGTGGTACCTGGGATTTAGCCTGGAACCTCTGAACCTTAGGCATGAAAGTTGTTTGCATAACCATTATGCAATTTTCTGGAACTGGAAGTCTTTTACATAATCATTATGCTCACTTTTGGGTTCTGCATTCTAGTTGTAGTTGTAATTGCTGTGTTCTGGGTTTTTTTTTTTTTGCCTCCAGGGTTATTGCCAAGTTTTGGACCACAAATCCACTGCTCCTGGAGACCATTTTTTCCCCTTTTGTTGTCTTTGTTTTATCATTGTTGTGGTTATTATTGTTATTATTGTTGTTGCTGTCTTTGGATAGGACAGAGAGAAATTGAGAGAGGAGGGAAGACAGAGAGGGGGAGAGAAAGAGAGACACCTGCAGACCTGCTTCACCGCCAGTGAAGCGACTCCCCTGCAGGTGGGGAGCAGGGGGCTCGAACCAGGATTCCTACACTGGTCCTTGCGCTTTGCGCCACATGCGCTTAACCCACTGCGCTCCCGCCTGACTCCCGTTATGTTCTGTTTTTTGAGAGCCAGAAAGGCAGAGAGAGGGAGTGAAAGAGACCACAGCACTGAAGTTTCCTTCAGTGTGATATGGAATAAGCTGGAACCTAGACAGAGCACTTTGCAAAACAGCTCACTATCCACTTGAGCTGTTTTGTCAACCCCCACCCCCGCCGACTACATTATAGTTTTTAAAGGAAAAAAAAATCCATACTGCTTTCCCTGAATAAGATATAATGATATCTTATTTAACTTCCAGGTAGCAACTGTCAGGTACTTTATTAAAAATACTTTCCTCCCTTGGTTCTAGGATATTGTCTCTTGATTCTTGTACTCACTGGAGTACAGTAGTGATTAAAACAAACAAAATTGTGTTTTCAAAACAGGAAGTCTGGAATTTCTAGTTTTGTAAATCATATAAGTATATATAAATTATGTGTAGAAAAAAATTTTAAAAATAGCATATCCCTGGGTAGATAAAGGGAGAGATAAAAGGAATTTCTTGGATATTACTACAGCACAAAAATGGCTTTGATGTTAAAATATATATATATCAGAAACTTTGGGGCTAGGGAGATAGCTCAGCTAGTGAAGTACATGCTTTGCCATCTGTGAGGCCCTGCATTAGAACCCCAGCATCAAGTGGGAGCACGGTGGAAGGCACCAGGGGGACCTCCATGGGTGGTAGAACAATGCTAAGATTTCTCTTTTTCTCCCCCTCTCTTGTCTTTCTCTGTCTTTATATAGTGATCATATCAGGCTCAGTGGCTTTGCACATGTGTTTGCACTGAGTTTATTTTCTGGCACTGCATTGAAAAAAATTAGAAACTATTGTGATTTGTCTCCCTGCCAGAGATTTTGTAAACCCACAGGTAAACACTGCTAAATGGCTTTACTGCTGAACAATTTTATTGCTACTAAACTGTAAGTAAAATTACAGTTTACTAAATTCCATACTAAGTCTTAGTAAGGAAAATAAATTGGAAAAAAAATTCTTTAAAAAAATTTTTTTTTATATTTATTATTTATTCCCTTTTGTTGCCCTTGTTGTTTTATTGTTGTAGTTATTATCGATGTCATTGTTGTTGGATAGGACAGAGAGAAATGGAGAGAGGAGGAGAAGACAGAGGAGAGAAAGATAGACACCTGCAGACCTGCTTCACTCCCTGTGAAGCGACTCCCCTGCTTGGGGTGCCGGGGGCTTGAACTGGGTTCCTTATGCAGGTCCTTGTGCTTGGTGCCACCTGCGCTTAACCCACTGCGCTGCCGCCCAATGGGGAAAAAAAATTCTTTTGGTGCTATATTAACACTAAGAATGTCAACTATAAGAAAAGAATGTCGGGAGTCGGGCTGTAGTACAGCGGGCTAAGTGCAGGTGGCGCAAAGCACAAAGACTGGCATAAGGATCCCGGTTCGAACCCCGTCTCCCCACCTGCAGGGGAGTCGCTTCACAGGCGGTGAAGCAGGTCTACAGGTGTATATCTTTCTCTCCTCCTCTCTGTCTTCCCCTCCTCTCTCCATTTCTCTCTGTCCTATCCAACAACAACAACAACAATAATAACTACAACAATAAAACAGCAAGGGCAACAAAAGGGAAAAAATAAATAAAATAAAATAAATATAAAAAAAAAGAAACAAAAACTTAAAAAAAAGAAAAGAATGTCAACTATATTAATGTTCATCAATGATTACATAACATTTACTTATAACAGTCTTTTTATAATTCTGCCACAGCAAGTTTTCACCCTTTTAAAATGTATAATTTAGTGTTTTAGTAGATTCACAAAATCTACTGTGGCAGTCTCTTTTTCTTTTTTTGAACCAAAGTACTACTCAGTTCTGGCTTTTGTTGTGCTGTGGATTGAACCTTGGAGCATAAGACATGAAAGCCTTTGCATAACCACTATACTATCTCCTTAGCCTCAGTCCCTCTTAGCTACAATTTCCCTTCTCCAGTTTCACTTTCCAAGATTTCAGTTACCTGTAGTCATTTGTTATCCAAAAAAATATTATGACTATTAATAAGATGCTTAGAGGGCGGGTGTAGTCAAAAGCATGTTCCCCACAGATAAGGAGGCACTACTTTATTTCATTCTAGGACATTTTCATTATCCCCCCAATAAATTCAACTCTTAACTTCCTTCTTCTCACCTCCTGCCCCAGCACCTCCTTGTACTAGCCACTGGTAACCACTAGTCCACTTTCTGTGTCTATTGATTTGTCCATTCTGAACATTTCATCAAAATGGAATTATATGATATGTGACCTTTTGTTTCTGACTTCTTTGATTTGATACTAAATGCCAGTTACTTTTTTTTTTTTTTCCCTCCAGGGTTATTGCTGGGCTCGGTGCCTGCACCATGAATCCACCGCTCCTGGAGGCCGTTTTCCCCCCTTTTTGTTGCCTTAGTTGTTGCAGCCTTGTTGCGGTTATTATTGCCATTGTTGACGTTGCTTTGTTGTTGGATAGGACAGAGAGAAATGGAGAGAGGAGGGGAAGACAGAGAGAGAGGGGAGAGAAAGACAGACACCTGCAGACCTGCTTCACTGCCCGTGAAGCGACTCCCCTGCAGGGGGGAGCCGGGGGCTCGAACCGGGATTCTTATGCCGGTCCCTGTGCTTTGCGCCACGTGCGCTTAACCCACTGCGCCAGCCACCGCAGACTCCCATGCCAGTTACTTTTTTGTTTTCTGACTTTTTTCATTTGATACTAAATGTCAGTTTACTTGTGTAGCTTGCATCTGTAGTTTTTTTCTTTCTCAGACTGAGTTTTACTTCATGGTATGGATACAGACATGTATCACTCAAAGATAGGAATACATTCTGAAAAACGCATGGCTAGGTAGTTTTGTTAGGAGAACTTATGAGAATGCAATTCACAAGCCCAGATGGCTTAGCATACTGTGCACCTAAGCTATTGATAATTAGGTTAAGGACCCTTTCATTACTCTTAAACACACTCTAGTTATCCAAGTATCTGTTTTTAATCGAATTAGATCTTGAAAACTACTTTGACTACCACCATTTGAAAGCATCCCTGTAAATTTGCAGTCTTAGAACTACGGAAATGACTAAGCAATAAGTTAGTTCCTGTGTTAAATTTGTATATAGTACTGACAAAGTGAGATTGATTTAGAACTATTGTCTGCCATTTGCTTCTGACTGAGATAACCTATAATGTAAGCCATAAGTATTTCAGAGGGAATATTTTAATGATGGGAAATCCAGTTACATATATTTAAAATTGATTTATTAGTGATTTAATATTGATTTACAAAATTATAAGATAACAGGTATAATTCCACATCGTTCCCACCATCAGAGTTCTGTGGTTCCATCACCTCCATTGGAAACTGCATTAGTTCTCCCAAGATCACAGATATGTGTTACTATTTTTTTTTTGCCCTTCACTTTTTAAAAATTATTTATTTATTCCCTTTTGTAGCTCTTGTTGTTTTATTGTTGTGGTTATTATTGATGTCGTTGTTGGATAGGACAGAGAGAACTGGAGAGAGGAGGGGAAGACAGAGAGGGGGAGAGAAAGATAGACACCTGCAGACCTGCTTTACCGCCTGTGAAGCGATTACCCTGCAGGTGGGGAGACAGGGGCTTGAACTGGGTTTGCGCCACCTGCACTTAACCTGCTGCGCTACCGCCCGACTCCTGACTATTATTTTTATAACTATCTATTTGCATTATGTTACTTGCCCATTTTTTCCTGTGGTTCTGCCTTCTCTTCTTTTCTAAGTCACAACTACTACTGAGTTTTTTCTCTTCCTAAAGTAGGGGAACTCTAGGCCAGCTCTCTTTCATTAGGGCCATGCTCTTCTGGGAGAATATGCAAAGTTATTCACCTGTGTGTGCTGTGGATATATATATATCACTGTCAGGGCTTTGCACTTAACCAGGTGCCTCCTCCTGGCCTCCATCCATCATATATTCTTTAAACTCCAAACTACATTTAGTGTATCATTTATTTAGATATTTTTATATATATATATATATATATTATAAAAAGAAAATTATAAACATATTTGAAAATAAGTACCTTTATATGTATGTATATATATATGACTTTTACATAGGTATACAATTTTAAAAAAATATTTATTCCCTTTTGTTGTCCTTGTTTTATTGTTGTTATTATTGTTATTGATGTCGTTGTTGTTGGACAGGACAGAGAGAAATGGAGAGAGGAGGGGGAGACAGGGAGGGGGAGAGAAAGACAGACACCTGCAGACCTGCTTCACCGCTTGTGAAGCGACTCCCTTGCAGGTGGGGAGCTGGGGGCTGGAACCGGGATCCTTACAACAGTCCTTGCGCTTTGTGCCACATGTGCTTAACCAGCTGCGCTACCACCCGACTCCCCAATTTTTATTTTTTAATCAATTTAACTTAATTTTTTTTTTTTGCCTCCAGGGTTATCACTGGGGCTCAGTGCTTGCACTATGAATCTACTTCTCCTGGCGCCCATTTTTTTTTTTTTTTTTTGGATAAGACAGAGAAATTGAGAGGAGAGAAGAAGATAGAGAACAAAAGGTGGTGGGAGAGAAAGATAGACACCTGCAGACCTGCTTCACTGCTTGTGAAGCAACAACCGCCTTGCAGTGGGGAGTCGGGGGCTTGAATCAGGATCTTTGCACAGGTCCTTGTGCTTAGCATTATGTGTGTTTAATTCGGTGTGTCACTGCCCACCCCCTTCATTTTTAATTTCTTGATTGCACATGTAGTATCTACTCTTATAAACCATCAATGTTTTAGAAATATATGGAGTGGAAAGTAAAAGTTCTTAGTAATGCTTCCTTCTAGATATGACTTGTTAATATTTTAGTTTATATTTAGTAACTGTTTATTATTATTGGCTGCTTTATTACTACAACCACTAAATTTTACAAAAACAAGGCTACATATAATTTTGCAACTTACTTTTTTTTTTTTGCTTCACAATCTATCTTGTACATTTTTTTTCTACATTGGAAAATTAATTAATTAATTAATTTTTTTTTTTTACCAGAGCACTGCTCAGCTCTGGCTTATTGTGGTGCAGGGGATTAAACCTGGGACTTTGGAGCCTCAGGCATGAGAGTCTCTTTGTATAACCATGATGCTATCTACCCCTGCCCTATTTAAAATTTTTAATGTGTATTTCATCGTATGGGTATTTATTGTATTTTTTAAAAGAATTTTTATTTATTTATTTATTTTACCAGAGTACTGTTCAGCTCTGGTTTATGGTGGTGCAGAGGATTGAACCTAGGACTTCGGAGCCTCAGACATGAGTGTCTCTTTGTATAACCATTACTTTATCTACTCCTGTCCAGTATTTATTTTATTTAATTTATTTCATATAGGTTATTTGGGTTCTTTCTTTTTTTTTTTTTTTACTTTCCCTTTCACAGATATCTCTATGATGTTATGCACGTACTTTGGACACTTATACATAGTATAAATAACTAAAAATAGATTTAGCTCAAGGAATATGGACATTTAAAGAGTTGAGAAATAGTTCTGTAGGTTAAGCATATGTCTTAACATGGATGAGGCTATGGGTTCAATTCCCCGCACCATATGGAGGCACCAGGGACAGTACCTAAGGGGTTCCATGAATATTGGAATGGTGCTTTGCTATCTTTTCTTCTGCCTTTCTGTCTGCCTTTCTTTCCCTCTTTCTGTTTGTTTGCTTTTTTTTCTTTCTTTTTTTCCTTTTTTCTTCTTTGAAGAGAGGGGAGAAAGAGAGAGAACCAGAACATAATCATGGCACATGTGATGCTAGGGATTGAACTCAGGACCTCATGCTCGTAAATTTAACACTTTAGACACTGACCCACTCCCAGGCCACTCTCTTGCATAAGTATTGTAGATTGGAGGTTGGACTAGGGAAATATCTTAGTAATATGCATGTGCAAGGTCTTAGCTTCATTTCTAGAAACTGCTATATATATGTGTATATATATATATATATATATATATATGTGTGTGTGTGTACATATATATATGTATATTTAAGTTTAATTAATATTACCAAATTGCCCACTAAAATGTTGGGACCAGTCTTTATTCACGTAAAATTGTAATTCTTTTTCTATTTTTCTTATCTAATTGTTCTCTTCTATTTTTTTTCTTGCTACCGGAGTTATTACTAGGACTCAGTGCATGGCAAATCTGTTAGTCCCAGCAACTTTTTTATTTTTTTTTCCTATTTAGATAAAGACTGAGAAATTGAGAGAAATGGTGGAGAGGGATACCGGAGAGCAGCACTGCTTTATGGCTCATGCAGGGGTTCAAGCCCCTGGTCCTTTACACTGCAATGTGTGTGCTCTACTGAGTATGCCAGTATGCAGCCCCTAGTGCCTAATTTTCTTGCTGTTACCAGCACCTCTTCTAAATCTGTGTCAATCTTAATTTAATTTTGCTAGTGTTTTAATGATTAAAACTTTTGTTTTTCGGTAGTTTGAGGTTTGTGTGTGTGAGTGTGACTTACCTCAGGTACGATTTTATATGTTTATGTCTCAAAAACAAAGTTATGTCTTATTGTTGAAAAAGTTCCTGTATCTCAGTAGTTTGAATGCTACTCAATGTTAATGTATTCTTGTCCCATTTTAGGATACCATGGCCAAGCGAAATACTGTGATAGGAACACCATTCTGGATGGCTCCAGAAGTGATTCAGGAAATTGGGTACAACTGTGTGGCAGACATCTGGTCACTGGGAATAACTGCCATAGAAATGGCGGAAGGAAAACCCCCATATGCTGATATCCACCCAATGAGAGTAAGAAAATGGACAGAAAACATTTGGGATGGATTGTTACAGGACATCATTAGAAAGCCAATTCAGTAACTTATGTGGTTGGGTTAAGTGTGTTGGGATTAGCTCAAATTGTAAGTGAGATAAGTGTGATAAGTGTCAGCATAAACTCTACATGATAGGCTTCCACTGACTGTAATTATAGTAACCTATTCAAGTGTGATCCTCCCACCTCTCTTAAGTGTCATTCCCCTACTTTGAGATTTTTGGGACATTTGTTGGAATTTGAGTGGGCTAAACAATGGATAAGTGAAAATGATTTTATTAAGCTTCAGTTGTAATTCTACTTGTATTCGTATGGGAATAATCCTTTCATTTTACCAAATCTTTATCTTTCTTTCTTAACTAGGCAATATTCATGATTCCTACAAATCCTCCTCCAACATTCCGGAAACCCGAACTGTGGTCAGATAACTTTATGGATTTTGTGAAGCAGTGTCTTGTAAAGAGCCCTGAGCAGAGAGCCACTGCCACTCAACTCCTACAGGTATGTGTCACCCTGAGATCTGCCTCTCCATTCTGTCATATGCTCATCAAAGATGCTATTCACTCATCTGCATGGAGACAGTAAAGAAGTGTAAGACATTCCCTGCCTCTAGGCCCAAGAATTTTCATATGTAATGTTCATAGCATAGATTATTTTTATGCTACAAACAACAAAATCACAAGGTGCTATTAGTACTAAAAACACAGTAGGGCCAGGGAGATAGCATAGTGGTTATGCAAAAGGCTTTCATGCATGAGACTCTTGAGGCCTTAGGTTCAATCCCCAACATTACCATAAATCAGATCTGAGCAGTGCTCTGGTACAAAAAAAAGGAAAAAAAAAAAAAAAAAACAACGAGGATTTAGATTTTATGTTGTAGAAAGCCTATTTGCACTAAATAAGTAACAACCTATAAGAAATTTTCTACAGAGGACCTAGGTTGGGGGTTAGAGTGTTATGTGGAATATTGAGAAATGTTACACATATACCGACTACTGTATTTTACTGCCAACTGTAAACTATTAATCCCCCAATAAAGGAAAATTAAAAAATATATAGTAAGTTGAATAACAACATGACTAAGTTATTTTGTGATTTATTTTAATTTAATGTATCTATTGGATAGAGACAGCCAGAAATCAAGAGGGAAGGGAGAGCTAGAGAGGGAGAAAGAGAGACACCTGCAGCACTGTTTCACCATTTGCAAAGCTATACCCCTGCAGGTGGGGACCAGGGGCTCAAACCTGGGTCCTTGCACATTATATCATGTGTGCTCAACCAGATGCACCACCACTTGGCCCCTATTTTGTTATTTCTTTTTTTTTTTTTTTCCTCCTCCAGGGTTATTGCTGGGCTCGGTGCCTGCACCATGAATCCACCGCTCCTGGAGGCCTTTTTTTTTTTTTTTCCCTTTTGTTGCCCTTGTTGTAGCTTCGTTGTGGTTATTATTATTGCCCTTGTTGACGCAATTCGTTGTTGGATAGGACAGAGAGAAATGGAGAGAGGAGGGGAAGACAGAGAAGGGGAGAGAAAGATAGACACCTGCAGACCTGCTTTACTGCCTGTGAAGCGATTACCCTGCAGGTGGGGAGCCGGGGGCTCGAACTGGGATCCTTACGCCGGTCCCTGCACTTTGCGCCACATGCGCTTAACCCACTGCGCCACCGCCCGACCCCCCTATTTTGTTATTTCTAAGTAATGTGTATTTCATTTACCTCCCCCCCTACCCCCCGCCCAGTCACTGTCAAAATTATTGGACTTTTTGCTTAGCTCATAAAAAAAAAAAATCAGTGTTATTTATGAAAGTGTATACATACTCTGAGACATTTGGAAAATGTGTGGGATGTACTCCAGTGTGTTGTAATACAGGGCTATTTCATACTTGACATGATTTCCTGTGTCCCTGCTTCCCCTCCTATGCTATTTGCTTCTCTAGTTAAGGGGCTGCCAACACATTTATAAAACTGCCTCTAGGCAGCAGTGCAACTCTCTTGTGTTTTGTTTTGTTTTGTTTTGTTTTGTTTTGTTTTGTTTTGTTTTGTTTTGTTTTGTTTTACCAGAGCATTATTCAGCTCTGGTTTAGGGTGGTGCTGGAGATTGAACCTGAGATCTCAGAGCCTCAAGCATGAAAAAGTGTTTTTGTATAAACATTAATACTATCTCCCCAGCCCTGTTAAGAGTTTTACAGTGGGAGTCGGGCTATAGCGCAGCGGGTTAAGCGCAGGTGGCGCAAAGCACAAGGACCGGCATAAGGATCCCGGTTCGAACCCCGGCTCCCCACCTGCAGGGGAGTCGCTTCACAGGCGGTGAAGCAGGTCTGCAGGTGTCTATCTTTCTCTCCTCCTCTCTGTCTTCCCCTCCTCTCTCCATTTCTCTCTGTCCTATCCAACAACGACAACAACAATAATAACTACAACAATAAAACAACAAGGGCAACAAAAGGGAATAAATAAATAAAAATTAAAAAAAAATTTATAAAAAAAAAGAGTTTTACAGTGATTATGATTTAACATAACAAAAAAATTTGATTCATTTTCTCAACAGATATCATCAGGTACCTCCTGTGTTCTAGACAGTTGTTTTGTATTAGTGCCACATAAACTGTCTTCAAGTGTTTTCTTTCATTTTTACTTAATTTTTTTAAAAAAATTCAAAGCATTTATTTATTTCCTTTTGTTGCCCTTGCTTTTTTATTGTTGTAGTTATTATTGTTATTGATGTCATTGTTGTTGGATAGGACAGAGAGAAATGGAGAGAGGAGGGGAAGACAGAGGGGGAGAGAAAGACAGACACCTGTAGATCTGCTTCACCTCCTGTGAAGTGACGCCCCTGCAGGTGGGGAGCCGGGGGCTGGAACCAGGATCCTTCCGCTGGTCCTTGCACTTTGTGCCACGTGTGCTTAACCCCCTGCATTACCACCCAACTCCCCATTTTTACTTACTTTTTTGTTATTTATTACTGGATAAAGACAGAAATTGAAAAGGAGGTGGGGAGGGAGGAGAGAGAGACCTGCAGCACTGCTTCATCACTCATGAAACTTTCTGGCTGTTTGAACCTGGGTCCTGTTAATGTGTGCATTTAACCAGATGTGCTACCCTTGGCCCCTTTGTTTTTAGCAATTTAATAGATAGAAAGAGTACAATTCCACACTACTCCCACCACCAAAGTTCTGTGTTCATCCGTTCTTCCCTGCTCACAACAGTAACCACCATAGATCTCCCAAGGAATATGATTATATATATTCAAGTTCATGTGTTTCAGTTCTCTATATTCCACTTATGAGTGAAATCATCCCATAATTATCTGTCCTTTTTCCTCTTCCCTTGTAGTGCCTGACATCCTCTGGTGTTCTCTAGATTCTCTTCCCCTAGAGACCTCTGGTCATCTTTCCCTAACATTTCCTCATCTGGAAGTATGGACCAAAATTATTTTGGGGATACAGAAGGAAGGAGTTTTGGCTTGTGTAATTGCTTCTCTGCTCGAAGCAATTGGGCATTGGCCAGTCTGTCCATATCCCCAGCCTGTTTCTATCTTTCCCTAGTAAGGTAGGGCTCTGGAGAAGAGAGGTACTGGGGCATGTTGGTGAAGTCATCTGCCTAGGGAGGTCAGGATGGGATAGTAACATCTGGAACTTGGTTGCTGCAAGGCAGTAAGATATAAAGCAGGACAAAATGTTTACTAATCAAGGACCAAAGAGTGGTCATCCTAGGGTGGAAAGAAGGTAGCGTGTCTATTTTAAGTATGTTCCTAAGAGCCTGGAACTTTAGTAATGTTTTCTTGAGCTTGCTAGCTAACATGTAGATAGATTAGAAATGCTATCTGGAAAAAAAAAGAAATGCTATCTGGGAGGATGGTGTCAGAGTACAGAATAGAACTTGAAAGCTGAGTTAAGGCAGAAAGTGGCTCCCAAACTTGAAAAGATATAAAAATATAATTTAACTGCTTACTACGTTGATCTGTTCTTAGCCCATGCATATTCATATTTTCTGCTTTCTTGTTTAAGCACCCGTTTGTCAAGAGTGCCAAAGGAGTGTCCATACTTCGGGATTTGATTAATGAAGCCATGGATGTGAAACTTAAACGCCAGGAAGCTCAGCAGAGGGAGGTGGACCAGGACGATGAAGAAAACTCAGTGAGTGGCAGGAATTGCTCTGGACTGCAAGCATTAGTGTTTATTTCTTGATTGCCAATCCAGGTTAGACCAGTTGGGGATGTTGACGCCCTGAAGCAGGTGATAGTTCTTGCCTGACTTTTTCTGTCCTAATCCAAGGGTTGCTAGCAGTTAGCTGCATCTGTGTGTGTTCTACCAGTGGTTTCTGAAATACTTCCCAGTACTGCTCTTTTGTTCCCATATCTTTTATTCAGTCTGATTTTGCATTTTGCTTTGTTTTTTTAAATATTTATTTATTCCCTTTTGTTTTCCTTGTTTTATTGTTGTAGTTATTACCGATGTCGTTGTTGTTGGATAGGACAGAGAGAAATGGAGAGAGGAGGGGAGGACAGAGAGGGGGAGAGAAAGATAGACACCTGCAGATCTGCTTCACCACCTATGAAGCGACTCCCCTGAAGGTTGGGAGCCAGGGGCTCGAACCAGGATTCTTACACCAGTCCTTGCACTTTGCGCCACGTGTGTTTAACCCGCTGCGCTACCGCCCAACTCCCTATTTCTTTTTTTAATATTTATTTATTTATTTTCCCTTTTGCTGCCCTTGTTTTTTATTGTTGTTGTAGTTATTGTTGTTGTTATTGTTGTCATTGTTGTTGGATAGGACAGAGAGAAATGGAGAGAGGGGGAGAGAAAGATAGACACCTGCAGACCTGCTTCAGCACCTGTGAAGCGATGCCCCTGCAGGTGGGGAGCCAGGGGCTTGAACCGGGATCCTTATGTGGGTCCTTGCACTTTGCGCCACGTGTGCTTAACCCGCTGTACTACCGCCCAACTCCCTTTATTTTTATTTCTATTTTATTAGCATTACTCCCCTTTATGAGAGTACTGCTCAGCTCTGGTTTATGGTGGAGCTGGGAATTGAACCTGGGATCTCAGAGCCTCGGGCATGAAATTTGTTTGCATAATCATTATGCTATTTCCCTAGCCCTGACTTTGCATTTGGGAAAGAGACTGCTCAGATCTGAGCTTAGCTGCTTTTTTTTTTTGGGGGGGGGGAGCAGGACTTCATAGTTCTAGGCTGATTTTTTTCAGACAGAGAGGGAAAGATATCACAGCATTGAAGCTTCCCTTAGTGCCATGGGGATGGGCTTGAGCCTGAGTTGCATGCATGGCGAAGCAGACACCCTCCTAGGTGATCTGTCTTACCAGCCTAAGACTTGGTTTTTCTTGGGGGTGGGGATTTCAAGATCCATTCAAAATGTGTGAATATTACCCTTATAGATGCCCTGCCAAGCCTCATTCACATGTATGACCCATAGCTCCTTCAATCTCTGCTGTAATACTAGAGAAAGAACAGAAGGATTGGGTCCTGACATGTTAGATACACTGCTCTCACATAAGTTTATGATGTTTGGTTAATTAAGAGTTCATTCAGTTCTGTAAGGTATATTTATAACCTAATTAAGTGTCAACTCCAGATAGAGCTATATCAAGATGAATAATACTAACTCAGAAAACTGGAAGTCTTTTGGTTGAGTTCAATCCAATTTGAAATTTTCTCTTTCCACAGGAAGAGGATGAAATGGACTCAGGCACGATGGTTCGAGCAGCAGGTGATGAGATGGGCACTGTACGAGTAGCCAACACCATGAGTGACGGAGCCAATACTATGATTGAACACGATGACACATTGCCGTCACAGCTGGGAACCATGGTGATCAATGCAGAGGATGAGGAAGAAGGGACTATGAAAAGTAAGGTTCTGATTAAATGTTATCAACTTCTCAGACAGAAAGAATTCATATGGCCCACACAGATTCAGTCTTGAGTCCCCTCTTTGTCACAATCAGATGAGTGGAAACATGGGAGGATTACGGTAGAGAGGGGTCAGCTTGAGGAGAGGGCATTGGTATATGACAAATCAGAGGCCAGAAAGCATCAGCAATCAGAAGGGACTGACTTAGAATCTGAACAGCCATTCTCTCACTGAAAATTGTCTTTTTATTGATTCAAGAGGCAAACACATACATTGGTTGTATAATGGAAATGGGGTAAAAAGGATGTTGAGCAGTGGTGCATCTGTTAGAGTATACATGTTAGAATGTGCACAGAATGTGCACAGACCCCAGTTCAAGCCCCTAGTCCCCACCTGTAGAGGGGAAGCTTCATAAGCAGTAAATCTCTCTCTTTCTTCCTATCTCCCTCTCCCCTCTCAGTTTCTCTCTGTTCAAAGTAAACACATAAAATTAACATTACATATAAAAGGTCTCTTGTTTTTAGAATTTCCTAGGAAAGATTTTCAGAAGAATTTGAATACTTTAATGTGTATATATTATATTGTCCTTCAAAAGATTTTTGCCAGTTTATACTCCACAATTATTAAAAGCAACTATTGGTGTCCTGTGTTCAGAGCAGGATAGGAGGCCTATAGCATCCCAGCTAATTCAGTCCTCTCGACATGTCTAGAGAGGCACTATTTCAGTACTTTCTCTGTAAGAGAACAGGTTCAGAGGGGTGGTTGTAAAGTGGTGGAGTTGGAAATTGAAATAACTCCAGAGTCTTTGCACTTTCATTGTGTTGACCTTCAGGTTTGTTTTATATTAATGGGCACTAAATCATGCTAACACTCGTGCTGGCTTCTCATGAGATTCCAGAAATATCTTTTTGAAACAGTTATTGTATGTGGTTTATTTACTGTACTTAGGAGGATAGACACTGTTAAACTTAGCATATGTCAGTCACTGTGCTTAATCTTCTTTAAGCATTTCACAAATTTTAATCATTACATCCAAGCTTTGTAGTAAATATAGCCATCTCCCATTTAACAGCACCAGAAACTCAAGTTTAAAGAGATTAATCCACTTGTCATGATTGCATAGTGAGGAGTAGAAAAACCAAGATTTGAAGCCAGATGTATTTGATTCCACAATTTACATTCTTTTTTTTTATAATTTTTAAAAATATTTATTTATTTTCCCTTTTGTTGCCCTTGTTGTTTTTTTATTGTTGTTGTAGTTATTATTGTTGTTGTTATTGATGTTGTCGTTGTTAGATAGGACAGAGAGAAATGGAGAGAGGCAGGGAAGATGGGGGGAGAGAAAAAGAGACACCTGCAGACCTGCTTCACTGCCTATGAAGCAACTCCCCTGCAGGTGGGGAGCCAGGGGCTTGAATGGGGATCCTTATGCCAGTCCTGTACTTTGCACCATGTGTGCTTAACCCACTATCGCCTGACTACCCAAAATTCACATTCTTAACCAGTATGTTATACTGTTTCTTAGCAGAACTGCCCCCCTTTTTTAGCTGCTTTTTTTTTTTTGCTTTTTTTGCAAAAAAAGGGGCAGTTTTAACTCCTCTTCTTGCTGGTTAGTAGACTAACTGGTTATTCTACACGTGTCCCTAGGATTTCCAGAATCAAAGGACAGGTGATTTTCAAAAGGGCCCTATCTCTGAGCTAGGCTAATGGTGGTGTTATATCTGAGGATGTGTGTTTTAGTCATCTATATGTCAATGTATGTTAAAGAATCAGGTTTCAGTTGTAGGGAGATTAGCGTAGGTAAGATTGAATTTCTTTGTAGAGAACCTTAAGGACAAAAGTAAACTATGTCCCAGATTACATTGAAAGCCTGTGCGTGGATAAAATACCAGTTTTGATTTTGAAAGGCTTCTGTTTGTCTACATAGAACTTCTTTTTTTTTTTTTTTTTTTAAGATTGAGAGATTTGAGGGCTGAAAAAGTTCATAATGGGTCTGCACAAGGCTTCCATGTCTGAGGTACTGAAGTCTCGGGTTTAGTCCTCAGCATCACCATAAGCCAGAGCTGAGCAGTGCTCTAATCTATCTCTATGTGTGTTTCTCTGTATTTCTTCTTCATTAAAAATATAAATAAGGGGAGTGGGAAAGTGGCGCGGCAGGTTAAATGCACATGGCGCAAAGCATAAGGACTGGCATCAGGATCCTGGTTCGAGTCCCTGGCTCCTCGCCTGCAGGGGAATCACTTCACAGGCAGTGAAGCAGGTCTGCAGGTGTCTTATCTTTCTCTCCCCCTCTCTGTCTTCCTCTCCTCTCTCATTTTCTCCCTGTCCTATCCAACAGTGACATTAATAACAACAACAATGATGATAAACAGTAAGGGCAACAAAAGGGAATAAATAAATAAAGTTTTTAAAAAATATATAAATAAGGAGTGGAAGAGATATCAACATGGTTATGCAAAGAGAGTGTCATACCTGAAGCTCTAAAATCCCATGTTTAATAGCGTGCACCACCAAAAGCCACAAAAATGTGTGTGTATGTGTGTGTGTGTGTTTTATATTAAGAAAAAAAGAGTAAGGCTAGAATACCACTTGCAGACAAGGCATACAATCTATTGCTATGCCTTCAACACCCCCCCCCCCGTTTTTTAATAAAGAGATATAGAAGAGCTTTGTCTTCAAGAACCAAAGGACATATTCCCAAGGTGACAGGTCAGTGTCAGTGTTGAGTGCTTCCTCTGAGCCAGAAGAGGGTGCTGTTTAATAACTTAAGAATTGAAATTGTGTCCCCCAGGTCCTCTTTTTATGTTGTCTTTATTCTAACTCAGCACCATTATTTATTTTTTTTAAATCTATTTTAAGTGACCACAGCAACATTAGGACAATGTGCTTATTTTATTTAGGTATGGAATTGGTAATTTCATTCTTGTCCGTTTAAATAAGGTTTAATGTTTCAGCTAACACATCTCAAGTAGTTTATAAAATTATTTTCTCCCCATATTTTCAATAGAGCTTAATCAGATTAAATGCTCTCTTTCTGTAGCATGTTGCCATGTACATATTTTTTTGAAACTATCACCACCTAAAATGATCCTAAGTAATGGAATAAACTTAAAAATAAAATATAGTTCTTGTACAGAACTGACTTAGAGCAAGTTTTTATTTTTGTTTTCCTGTCAGGGCTTTACTGTGGCTTCACCTGTGTGAGTTCACTGATCCTGTCTAATAGTAGAGGTGATAGCTTGCACTTTTGTTTTATTCATCATCTTTAAGAAAATTCAAATAGTTAAAAAAAAAAAATGAAGGTGGGTGGTGGCACATCTGGTTAAGTGCACATGTTACCATGCACAAGGACCTGAGTTCAAGCTCCTGATCCCCACCTGTAGGTAGCAGCTTCAGAAGCAGTGAAGCAGTGCTGCAGGTTATCCCTCTCCTCCCCCACTTCCGCTTTATCTCCCTTTCCTTCACTTGTTGTATCAAATTAAAAGAAAATAAAATTCTGTTGTTTCATTATTGAGTCTGCCATTGCCAGTGAATGAGGTGTAGATAGATACTCCTGAGATTAATAAGGTTCCTATTACTAACTCAAGAAATTTCTCTTGTTAAAATTGGTCTTTCTACCTTTCTTTCTTAGTTTAAGACTTGGCTGTTTAATTTTTCTAGGTAACTAATATATTCCACTAATATTTTTACCTCCGTCCTATGAGTTTTCATATGGTATTTTCTAGAAACATTTGGGCTTAGTTTGTCAGTAATTTCTGTTAAGTGTTCTTTATATGCCTCAGAAAGAATGTTTTCTAATTGTTCAATGTAGGAATCTCTCTTATCTATCCAGTAGTTCAGTTTGCTAATTGCCTTCCAATGGTGTGTTAGTCAGTAATACTGTGTACTTAGCTTTTTGGTTTCTGAGCCATCTGTTTTGAAAACGTCACACCATGGTTATAGATTTGTTTATTTTGTTATTTTGATGTGTGTATGTGTGTACATGCATATGTTTACACATTTTTTGGTTATATTTTGAGACTGATGTACATAGATACAGAAGTGTTAACCTTTCCCTGGGGAATTGTTTTCCATTTCATTATCACAACATCTTTGAGATGTCAGTATATCAGGTATGAGATTCTTGGAATATAGGGTGAGGAGATTCAATATTAGAGAGAAGCTCGTTTTTTTTTTTACTGCAATCACCTAGGACTTCAAGATTTTTTACTGTAATCTTGGTGGCCATTGTGTTGCCAATGTGTACACTGTTCTAAAGAACCTGCATATTTTTGTCTTTGGACAACTATTTTTATAGTTTTGAAACATCCTTTGAGTGAAACCTAAGAAATTGGTGGTGTGGGGGGTTGGGTGGTAGCGCAGTGGGTTAAGCACATATGGTGTAAATGCAAGGACCAGTGTAAAGATTCTGGTTCAAGACCCTGGCTCCCCACCTGTAGGGTAGTCACTTCATAGGCGGTGAAGCAGGTCTGCAGGGGTCTGTCTTTCTCTCCCTTCTCTGTCTTCCCCTCCTCTCCATTTCTCTCTGTCCTATCCAACAATGATGACATCAATTACAACAACAATAAAAACAAGGGCAACAAAAGGGGGAGAAAAAGAAATTGGTGATGTGGATGTTTTGTGCTATCATGACTTGCAAGTGTGATGATAAGTCAACAAAGTTTTATAACTAGATTGATAGAAGGATAAAACAAATAGAGTAAAAATGTTACCACTTGAGGAATCTGGATTAAATGCATTAGGGTAGTCTTTGTAATATTGCATTTTACATATTTGTAATATGTAAAATATTTGTAATACTGTTTTTTCTCACCAGGGCTTTACTGTTTCGGGTAAACTTTTTTTAAATTTACTTATCATTGGATAGAGACAATTTTTTAAATTCTTTTGTATTATCTGTATTTATTTATTGTGTAGACACAGAAATTGAGAGGAGAGGGGAAGATTGAGAGGGAAAGAGACAAAGAGACACCTGAAGTGTTGCTTTACTACTTGCAAAGCTTCCCTCCTGCAGGTGAGGAAGGAAACTCAAACCTGGGTCCTTGCGCATTGTAACGTGCACTTAACCAGGTGTGCCACCACCTGGCCCCAAGATAGAGAAATTGGGGTGGGGGGAGAGGCTGAGAGATGGAGACACCTGCAGCTCTATTTCACCACTCATGAAGCTTCCTCCCCTGCAGGTGGGGAGTAGGGGCTTCATCAGGTGCACCACTGACTGGTTCCCAATATTGCATATGTTTGTACTTCTGAAATTATACCAACATATATAACATTGAATGATTTTTATTCCATGATTTTCTGTTTTTAAAAAATGAATATCAAGGCACCCAGGTGGTGGCACACTCTGTAGAGCAGATGTACTATGGGCAAGTACTGAGGTTTGAGCCCTTGGTCCCCACCTGAAAAGCTTCATGAGCAGGGAAGCAGTGCTACAGGTATCTGTCTCTCTTTATCTCTGTCTTCTACTTTCCACTTGGTTTCTTTAGTGTCTACCCAACAAATAGGTAAATCAAATATTTAAAAAAAAATGAATCAAGGGTTAAGCGTAAGTGGCACAAATTGCAAGGACCAGCATAAGGCTCCTGGTTCAAGCCCTTGGTTCCCCACTTGCAGGGGGGTTGCTTCACAGTTGGTGAAGCAGGTCTGCAGGTGTCTTTCTCTCCCCCTGTCTGTCTTCCCCTCCCCTCTCCATTTCTCTCTGTCCTATCCAATGATGACATCAATGATGACAATAATAGCTACAACAATAAAAATTAAAAAAAAAAACCAAGGGCAACAAATGGGAATAAATAAATAAATAAATATAAAATAATGAATCAAGAGTCTAATCACAATACTTCAAATTGAAAGAGTTTACTTCCGAAGACATATTTCTTTTGAGGTTTTCTTATTTTCTTATTGAGTCTACTATTTTTTCATTAACATGGAAACATATGCTTCAGAAAAGAATGTATCACAGGGGGGCAGATGGTGGCACACCTGGTTAAGTACTTAAATTACAGTGTTCAAGGACTCAGGTATTGGAGCCTCAGGCATGAGAGTCTGTTTGCATCCTGGTCCATTTAAAATGATATGTATGCTGGGGCAGGGGTATAATGGTTATGCAAAGAGGCTTGCATGCCTGAGGCTCCTAAGTCCCAGGTTCAATCTCCTGTACCACCGCAAGCCAGAGCTGAGCAGTGCTCTTGTTAAAGGAAAAAGAAAGATACATATGCCATCCATCAAAGATAGGTGTCCTAGTTTGGTCCTTATCATGTTCCAGAGAAATACATACAGTCTTCCTTCCTCATCTTGAGGCTTATGAAGCTCCGGGGAAGAAGAATTTAGGCTGCTAAGTTGAAAGATTATTTCACCGAGTGAAGACTTTCACATTAAGCTCAATGAACTAAAGGGAGTGAGATTTAAAACTTAGGCTGTATTCATAAATTTCTAATTTTTATTCTACAGCAACAACAGTTAATCTCTTTGAAACAGAATTTTAAAGCATAGACATAATTAAGTCAGGGCAACTCAGAAGCATGCTTTAGGTAAATTGCTGTGATAGTATTATGTTGTAAAGACATAATATATTTATAGTTCCCCAGAAAGTCCTGAGACTTATGAAGGCACCTATTGTTGCTGGGAGTTTTCCTCATGTCAAAACCAAAGTCCAGGCTCTTGTTAAAATGATTTTATTTCACCACCATCCATCAGATACCAATTTCGGAGCTGGGTAAGATGGAAATTCTTGACTCATGGCCTATTTTCTTTGCACCTGCAGTTATTTGAAGAGGATTATTATAACATTGCTTCTCTTGTATGTTGTCTCTCTCATTCTCTATGACTCAGATTATAGCATTTGCAAGGAAGGCAAGTAAAACTGTAGGTATGTTAGCACTGCTTTTACCACACTGGTCTTCCTGTCTAATGTCTGATCCCCTCAAGATGTTTAAAACTATCATCAGAGAATATTAGGTGTCCGTGTGTTCTTGCCACTCACAGCCAGCATCATATGAGTTTCAGATAGCCCAAGCGTATGCATGCCAAAGCAAAAATTTAAAACGGGTACTGTTCTTAGCATCCTATCTCTGAAAAAGAAATGGGAAGCAAGGAAAGAACTGTAAAGAATCAGTCTTTGCTTTGAAATTTGGCTCAAAGTCTTTTAGGCTGTACCACATTGAGCAAATTATTATTATTATTAATTATTTTTACCAGAGCACTGCTCAACAGTAATTTATGGTGGTGCAGGAGATTGAACCTGGGACTTTGAAGCCTTGAGCACTTGAGTCTCTTTTTACAACCATTATGCTATCTACCCCCACCCAGCAAATCATCTTTTACTGTGCCTTAGTTTCCTAGTCTGGAAACAAAAGGGGGGTATGGGGGTGAGGGGGACATGGAGCATGGAGGCTTCTACTTTGTAGAATTAAAATGATACAAGACAATGTATATAAAATATTTAGCTCAAATGTGGTAGTAATTATAAGTCCTAATGTACAACAGTGACTTTTTCAACAGTTACTTTCCTACATTCTAATTTCATTTTTGTTGCTAGTTGTGTCCTCAGGTCTCACTGTCACCATTAATGCTGTTTTATAAGTGGCACCTTTTTTACATCTGAACACTGGCATGAAAGTAGTTAGTTTCAGTAGTATTTTAAATTGTTCAGACGGGGTAGGCTGGGCCGAGAGAGAAAGAAAAACTGTGTTTAAATCCTTGGCAGTAAATGGATCAGTGTTTTGGGAATCTGTTAAATTGGTCATAATACAATATGGTAGATTTAAAGAAGTGTTCTTATAAAACTTCAGATTCTTAGTACTGTGGAATTGTGTGCTAACTGTATTTTTGTAACTCTGAAAAGATTCTTGCTGTGGTTCACTGTCAGTTTATCAGAAACTCCCTGCTGGGTGGGATAGATGAGCAGACATATTAAGGGGCAGGGAGTTAGCAACAGACTTTCATACCTGAGGCACCAGAGATCACAAGCTCAGTCCCTAAGACCACCACAAGCCAAAGCTGCTAAGCAGTTTTCTGGTTAAAATAAAACAACAACAACAATAAATAATCATCTTGAAGAACTGACATGTTAACCCTTAGACTTCCTCACAATTGTACAAATACTTCAAGGTCATTCTGCTAGAGTAGAGACCAAATTCCTAATAATGTGGTTTTTCTGATTGTGTCCAGATGTCGGGCCCAGTTTTATCTTTGGAAACCATTAAAATTCTTGATTCTTTTGGGATGAGCCAAAAAGCACAGACTCTTGGTGCCTAAAAATTTATTCCTAATACCCTACCAGCCCACATGTTAGGATATGCAAGTACAAGTCTCAGAGTAACTGTGGTCAAGCGCTTAAGGCCTTTGCTTCTGGAAAGATAAGGTACTCCTTGATAGTAAAAGTTGGTAAAAGAACCCAGAATAACAATATATTTTCCAAGAGAGGTTGTAGCATAAAAGTAATAGGAACAGAGAAATGAGTCTTAAGGGACATACTAAGCATAAGAGGCAGATTAATCACTTTTGATTTGTAAGGGATGTATTTCACTAGTGTTCTACAATGTTCTGACCTGTCTTATTGTAAATAAATAAATAAGGGCCTGGGAATAGCTTGCTCACTAGAGTTCATGTTTTTTCATGTCTTTCTCTTTCCTTCTCTCTTACAAATAAACCTTAAAAAAAAAATCTATCAATTTAACATTTTTTTTTTTTTTTCACCAGAGCACTGTTCAGCTCTGGCTTATGGTGGTGCAGGGGATTGAACCTGGGACTTTGGAGCCATAGGCATGATTCTGTTTGCATAAACATTATGCTATCTACCCTCTGCCCTCAACTTACCAGTATTTATTTAAAAAAATGTCCAATACCAACCAAGAAATACCTGCTGTGTAGTGGCTATTCATTAGTAGCGTGTAGTGTACAAACAGCAGCTAGGATTCTGCAGGTTAAATTAGAGCAATGACATTTATTTACTATATTATTACCGAATATTTATGAAATGCCTGCTATACTGTTCCCACTCCTTATGTGTATGAAGTGCTATGCTGGGCACTTCAGATTATGATATTTCATGATAAGTTAGTTGAGATAGACCCTTGACATGAAGGTTATATAATACTATATTAAATGTTTTATGAATAATATAGAAAGTATTAAAGGATTTGTGAGAACATACAAAAAGGCTGAGGCAGATGTAGTCATAAAGGTCAAAATATATAGTGAATATTCAGTTTGGCTGAAGTGAATATTGGCTTATGATTCCAGAAAGTCTTAGGGGTTCCAGTAAATTTTTATGGCTATACACAGAAACTAGGCATAAAGGATTATTACATGTAAAAAAAAATTAGATGCCCAAAACAAAGACAGAAACCACACTCCCATAGTAAATGTTAAGATTTCCAAAACATGGAGGGGGTGGGACATAGAACTCTGGTGGTGAGAACTGTATGAAATTGTACCCAGTTATCTTACAATATTGTTATTATTAAATCACTAGTAATTTTTTTTTTAAAAAAAGAGTGGTAGGTAAAAATAAAAAAAAGACTTCTAGGAGAAATCCTTTGTACTGCTTAATTTCAAACAAAATAGTTTAAAATATGAAGAAAAATAAAAAGCATAATTGAGGTTTAAAAAAAATTTCAAAAACACATAATAAACCCATCTTAAGGCATATTATCCCAAGGTAAAATAAACATTTGGAGGATTACTCAAACATTTTTCTATTTATTTATTTATAAAATGGAAACACTGACAAGACCATAGGATAAGAGGGGTACAATTCCCACCACCAGAGCTCCATATCCCATCCCCTCTCCTTATAGTTTTCCTATTCTTTAACCCCGTGGGAGTATGGACCCAAGGTCATTTTGGGGTGCAGAAGGTGGAAGGTCTGGCTTCTGTAACTGATTTCCCACTGAACATGGGCGTTGGCAGGTCGATCCATACTCCCAGCCTGTCTCTCTCTTTCCCTAGTGGGGCAGTGCTCTGAGGAAGCAAAGATCCAGGACACATTGATGGGGTCATCTGTCCAGGGAAGTCCTATTGGCATCATGGTAGTATCTGGAACCTGGTGGCCGAAAAAGAGTTAACATATAAAACCATACAAATTGTTGATTAATCATGAACCTAAAGGCTAGAGTATTGCAGATGAAGATTTGGGCTCTCCATTTTGGAAATAGCTAGTAGGTCTATTTTAGGTATATTCCAAAGGGCCCAGGACTTTTATTAGTTTTTGCCTGAGCCTGACATCTAATATGCAGGTGGACCCAGTTTATTGTCTGGGCAGATGATGTCATAGCTGGAAAAAGGACCAGAAAGCTGGATCAGGGAAGAGAGCAGCTCCCAAATATGGGAAAAGTGTATAGATATTGTTGACTGAAAACCCCAGAGATTTGATCTGGGGCCCATATTCAGCATAGGAACCTATGTAACCTATACATCCCTGTAGGTCCAAACTTGCATTCTGTGGTCATCGCAGGAACAAGCATTTTCCTTTATAAAAAATATACTTATTTAATTTACTTTGGATAGAGATAGAGAAATCAAGAGGGAAGGGGTGTTAGGGAGGGAGAGAGACATATCTGCAGCACTGCTTCACCACTTATGAAGCCTTCCCCTGTGGGTAGGGAGGCTTTAACCTGGGTCCTTGTGTACTGTAATGTGTACACAACCAGATGCACCACCACCTGTCATCTCATTCAAATATTTTCTTGCAAATATTCACACATAAAACAGGAGAAAAAAAAATGCAGTCTATGCCGAGTTCTCTCTAAACACAATTGCTATTGAAAAAAAGCTGTTATAGTAATTAAGAAAAAAAAATGGTTGACCACTGTGGTTTTCTTAGTGACATTCTTAAAAAGGACCACTTTAAAAGGGCATAAAGCTTAATGTTTAGTGAATGATCATTCCAAAAGAAAAGATGTTTCAGTCTTTGGTATAGCGTCTTCCCAGTTATGACTGCCTTGGCATTGTGTCTTGACTCATGAGTCCAAAGATAAAATTAAGTGATAGAGAAAAGGGGTCATTATGTTTTCTTTTAAAAAAATGAGTTATTGCTATATAACTCCTATGCTGTATAATTCATTTAAAGTGTGCAATTAAATAGCTTTTAATATATTTACAGAGTTGTGCAGCCATCATCACAGTCTAACCTTTTGGAATTTATCATTGGGGTGCAGTTTACACGTCATAAAATTCATTACTTGAAAGATACAATTGTGTGTGTGTGTGGGGGGGAGGTGTTTGTATATTAATAATACTGTCCAGCCACAACCACTGCCAAATTCCAAGCATTTTCATTACCATTCAAAGAAACCACAATCCTGTTAGTAGCTGTTTCTCATTCTTCCTCTCCCAGCATCCCTATACCACCATTAACTTGCATTCTGTCTCTATGGATTTGCCTGTTCTGGACATTTTATATAAAAGGAATTATACAAATGTGACTCTTTGTGTCTAGTTTCTTTATACTTAGTATAATAGTTTCATGGCTTATCTGTGTTGTAAATGTGTTACTACTTTCTTTTATTAAAAAAAACGCTAAACAGTTTTTCATTTTTAGAGTTGTAGCCTGTTTTATTTAGCTACTATCTAGTTTTATAGCATGTTGATTACCCCAAAAAGAATTCCCATATTCATCAACAGTCACTTGTTCATTCGTTACCTTTAGGTAACCACTGATTTCTTTATGTCTATAGATCTGCCTCTTCTAAACATTTCACAGATAGTCATAGAGCATGTGATCTTTAGTGATTGGTTCCTTTTTTTTTTTTTTTTTTAGCTTTATCGTCTTTAGACTCTCTATGCTAAGCCATACACCAGTATTTCTGAATATTGTTTTTGCTCTATGGATAGGCTGTATCTTCTTTATCCATTCATCAGCTGGTAGATACTTGGGTTGATGGATCTTTCTGTCATTACATAGTAAAATAAATAAATAAATAAATTAATTAATTAATTAATGGAGGACATGGTTCCCTATGAATCTACTCCTTTGTCTGTGGGCTCAGCCAGATGCTGCTGCCAGAAACAAATGGGCCAGAGTATAGTTCACATCGTTCTGCTTCAGGTAAAGGGATCAGAGCAAGATGTGACCATTTTCAAAGTTTGGCTTATCTGCTGTGCTTATTCTCTTGATGGGTTAGGTTTCTGGTATTATCATTCAGCTGAATGTCTTTATTTTGGAGGGTAGATCTGAAAAAATACCCTTGCTCATGTTGAAACAAAAAGTCCACCAGCCAGTTAAAACCCCAGGGACTACATTGTCTTTCATCATCTTGGAAGGGTTCCCTTAGCCTTTCAGGACCGACAGGCTGTTGTCCAGTACATTTGATCATCTAGTTCTAGTTCAGGAGTGCCAAAAGAAAAGTTCAGAGATAAGGTTACTGGGAAAATTTCATTCCCCTACTTTCTACAGTCAGTGTCAGTTTTAATATGTCAAGAATTTACTTTTTTTTAAACACCCGAGCACTGGTTGTACCAGGGTTTGAATTAGGACTTCTCCCATGTAAGTCTGCTGCACTACCACTATGCTTATGTCTCCAAGGATCTTCATTTTTGTATTAGAGAATTTGCAGGCAAGGGTAGATAGCATAATGGTTATGCAAAGAGACTCTTATGCCTGAGGGTCCAAAGTCCCAGGTTCAGTCCTCTGTATCATCATCTGCCAGAGCTGAGCAGTACTCTGGAAAAGGAAAAAAAAGGTTATTAAATTTTTTTAAAAAGAGAGAGAATTTGCCATATGAAAATACAGCTCTGAATACAGACTGAAACCTCTTGGATCAACATTCAGATCTTATCTTTGTTGGTAACTAGCCATGAAGTCTTAGGCACATTTCTTACCTATAATATGGAAATAATAATGCATATCTCAAAAGACATAAGGATTAAAGGAAGTTTGCATATTGCCAACATTTAGTAGGTAGCTAATAAGCACAGATAATACTCCATCCTAATTTCCTTACATGCTGATCATGAAGTTTGATGGGAATATCAGTGAAAGCATTTATTGAAAAACCTAGACAGTAGGAGGGATTCAGTAAATGATGCATTTGAATCTGAGCTCCTAGAGAGTGGATCTTTCTGCCTTTACACAATAAAAAATAAATGGAGGGCATGGTTGCCTATGTATTTACTCCTTTGTCTGTGGGCTTAGACATTTACAGACAGAATGGCATATGTGAGTGAGGGAGATGGACAGACAGATACTTTTTTTCTTTTTTAAAAAATTGCTTATTTATAAAAGGAAACACTGACTAAACCATAGGATAAGAGGGGTACAACTTCATACAATTCCCACCACCAGAACTTCGCATCCCATCCCCTCCCCTGATAGCGTTCCTATTCTTTTAACCCTCTGGGAGTATGGACCCAAGGTCATTGTGGGATGCAGAAGGTTGAAGGTTTGGCTTCTGTAATTGCTTCCCCTCTGAACACGGGTGTCGACAGGTCGATCCATACTCCCAGTTTGCCTCTCTCTTTCCCCAGTGGAGTGCGGCTCTGGGGAATTGGAGCTCCAGGACACATTGGTGGGGTTGTCTTTCCAGGGAAGTCTGGTTGGCATCATGCTAGAATCTGGAACCTGGTGGTTGAAAGAGAGTTAACATACTAAGCCAAACAAATTGTTGACCAATCATGGACCTAAAGGCTGGAACAGTGCAGATGAAGAGTTGGGGGGGGGGGGGTGTCTCCATTTTGTAGATAGCTAGTAGGCATGTTTTAGTTATATTCCAAAGGGCCTGTGGCTATACTAGTGTTTTTTGTTTTGTTTTGTTTTGTTTTTTGCCTGAGCCGGACAGACAGATACTGTGTATATAGCGGACCATCTGAAAATTTAGTGGCCAGCTGGTATGATACTGCTGGGACGGCTAGTTTATCAAAGTCTCAGCTAGGGTGTTCTTTTGAATGGGACATTTTCCCACATGGTGTTTTGTCATGTAGCAGGCTCAGTCAGGTTTATTTACAAAAAATAAAGATTAATGACTCCAGAAATTGCCTACCTACACAACAATTTTTCTGTTATCTATAAGATGCTTCAATGATGGACCAGATTTATACACAGGAGGTATGATTCCTGTTGTGACCAACATTTCCTTAATAAAAGCTGTTCTCAATTTGATTATCTTAGCTCTGTGTGATGAGTGTCTGCAAAATGCTCACACCCACCAACCTAGGACCCCAGGTGCCCTGCTCTAGTCCCACTCTTGACCTCCTTCCCCAGAGTCCCCTGCTTTGGTGCAGTGAACCACCCTTAGTTCAAGTTTTACCGTGTGTTCTCCCTTTCTGATGCTGTCTTCCAAGTTCCACATACAAGTGAGGTCATCCAGTATTCAGTCCTTTCTTCCTGACTCATCCCACCCAATACTATTCCTTCAGGTTCCATTCAGAGTGAAGCAAAGGTTGGGATTTTGCAGTTTATGGTCTACTATCCAGGTCTTTGACAGTTGGGTTTAGTTCACCAACATTGATTGGATCAGTCAGTCTGTCCATTTTATCCTCCCCTTTTCTATTTAATTTCTTCTGTTGTGTTCTAGTTCTGTTCTGCCACCGATCAATCACCTCATTTAGAGTTGGAGTTCCTTTGCTTCCTTTCATGTATTCATGTAGGACTCCTTTCAGTAACTTGCAAGGCAGGATTGGTGGTGGTGAACTCCTTCAGTTTTTGTATGCCTAGGAAGATTTTAATTTCTCTTTCATACTTGAAGGATGATTTGTCAGGATTGAGTATTTGTGGCTACCAAGTTTTATTTTCTTGTATTGCCTTCAGAACTATATTATAAAATATGGCCTGATGTTTAACTTTAAAACTAAACAATGAAATGCCCTTAACATTGGACTTAGAACAAACAAGGAAAACACATTCAGTACATAAATTTTGACTGATGGTAGCAAATACTGTGCTTAATTCCTAATACATGAGGCAATAAATGAGACAACAGGGAAATAAGCTGTTCGCAATATCTAAAAGAAGACAAACGTGGGGTTGGAGACTGTTGAGTTTGGCACTGATGATACTAAGATGACAAACGTCTGAGATGTAGTCAGCATGCTGGCTTGAAACTGGACTAACTAGAGAACTGTCAGGAAGTAAAATTGCACAAAACATGGTGCCTGCAGAGAAACACTTGCTTCTTTTAGACCCCATTATCTTCTGTCTCCATGCTCTTATGCCCCATCACTTCTTTAAAACTTAACTTTCTGGTTCCTTTCTTCAGATGCCTAGGAAAAAGGGCAATAAAAGGCCACGTATTCAAGGACAGCACTAGAGAAACAAAGTACTTCTAGGATTCTAATCAGTGGGGGTCAGGCCGTAACGCAGCAGGTTAAGTGCACGTGCTATGAAGCATAAGGAGTGGCATTAAGGATCCCGGTTCAAGCCCCCAGACCCCCCATCTGCAGGGGCACCGCTTCACAAGTGGTGAAGCAGGTCTGCAGGTGTCTATCTTTCTCTCCCCCTCTCTGTCTTCCCTTCCTCTCTCCATTTCTCTCTGTCCTATCCAGTGATGACAACATCAATAACAACAATAATAATAACCACAACAACGTTAAACAACAAGGACAACAAAAGGGGGAAAAATAGCCTCCAGGAGCAGTGGATTTGTGGTACAGGTACCGAGCCCCAGCAATAACCCTGTAGGTGAAAAACAAAAGAAAAAAAAAGAATTCTAGGGAGTCGGGCGGTAGCGCAGTGGGTTTAACACACATGGTGCAAAGCTCAAGGACCAGTGTAAGGATCCCAGTTCGAGCCCCTGGCTCCCCACCTGCAGGGGAGTCACTTCACAGGCAGTGAAGCAGGTCTGCAGGTGTCTTATTTTTCTCTCCTCCTCTCTGTCTTCCCCTCCTCTCTCCGTTTCTCTCTGTCCTATCCAACAATAACAAAATCAATAACAACAACAATAACTACAACAACAAGGGCAACAAAAGGGAAAATAAATAAATATTTTTTAAAAAAGAATTCTAATAGCAAGCACAGAGCATGTGAACCAGTAACCTTCTGCTTGCTACATTGTTAACTCATGCCAGGTACAATGATTCTGATTAGTAAACTATTGTAGTCTGCTCTCACAGAGTAAATGCTACCTAAGTCTCCTATGAAAAAATTTTTTTTCTCACTGACTTTATTTATTGGATACAGACTATCAGAAATGGAGAGGGAAGGGGAAGACAAAGAAAGACACCTGCCGCACTGCTTCACCACTTTCAAAGCTCCCCCCACACACACACAGATAGGGACTGGGGGCTCAAACTCTGATACTTGTGCATTGTAACATGAGCACTCAACCAAGTGCACCACCACCGGGCCCTCTAAATACCTTTTTCAATAATATCAAGATTGCGTAACTGCTGATTCTTTTCTCAGAGATGGGTTGAGACCCAACCTATGCCCTCTCTGCCAGTCTTCTCTGGCCATCAGAGATTTGCATTTCCTGGGCACATGTGAATTTTTTTGGGGGGGAGTTAATGGCTTACAGTAAATACAGTTGTTGATGCATATGTAAAATTTCTTACTTTTCTGTGAAACACTCTTCACTCCCAGCCTAAATCCTTCTCCACCATCATGCACCAAGACCTGAATGCTGCCCTTCCCACAGAGTCCATTACTTTGGTACAGTACACAAAACCCAATCCAGGGTAGAACATATAACTCTTATAATCAGTTTTAGCCATATGATACTTACCTTGTACTATTTTCTTTTAATAAGTAAATAAAATCCACCTGTAATCTTGTCAGATATAATTAAGTCCTGTCAACAATATGTATGGTCTGACAGCTATACATATAGTTTTACAGAGTTGAGGTCATACTGTTTATATAACATTATATCGATTTACCTCCTTGCCCTTATGGCAGATATTTGTGAATAATATTTTGAAAGTTACATAATATTTCATGGAGATGCTGGATTGTGATTTATTTATATTTTCTTTTTCACCCATATTTTTTCTCATTAGTCCCATTAGATCATTCTTATAAAGAGAAGTTACCCTAGTCTATCATCTTTTGCATATATTTTTAGGGCATATAGATCTTTTGAAAATTTGTGACAGGTATTTTGAGTGAGCGTTTGTATTTTTTTGTAGTTTTCATTAGATTCTTATTGAATCTGTAGTTAACAAAAATAATCACTGGTTCAGAGACTGTAATCCATTTGAAGATTGATTTTTTTTTTTACTCATTTTATTTGAAATCTATGATTTATATGATATTTCACCTTTGATTTTTTTGTTTCGTTTTTCAGGAAGAGATGAGACCATGCAACCTGCAAAACCATCTTTCCTTGAGTACTTTGAACAAAAAGAAAAGGAAAATCAGTTCAACAGCTTTGGCAAGAGTGTACCTGGGCCCTTGAAAAACTCTTCAGATTGGAAAGTACCACAAGATGGAGACTATGAGTTTGTGAGTAAACGGGCACGTCTTCCAGGGAAAAAATTTTTTTTAAAGATCACACATCCGGTTCTGTGATTCTTTTTTTAAATTTATTTTTCATTTAAGAAAGGAAAAATTAACAAAACCATAGGGGAGGAGGGGTACAACTCCACACAATTCCCACCACTCAATCTCCATAACCCACCCCCTCCCCTGATAGCTTTCCCATTCTCTATCCCTCTGGGAGCATGGACCCAGGGTCGTTGTGGGTTGCAGAGGGTGGAAGGTCTGGCTTCTGTAATTGCTTCCCCGCTGAACATGGACATTGACTGGTCGGTCCATACTCCCAGTCTGCCTCTCTCTTTCCCTAGTAGGATGGGTCTTTGGGGAAGCGGAGCTCCAGGACACATTGGTGGGGTCTTCAGTCCAGGGAAGCCTGGCCGGCATCCTGATGGCATCTGGAACCTGGTGGCTGAAAAGAGAGTTAACATACAAAGCCAAACAAATTGTTGAGCAGTCATGGACCCAATGTTGCAATAGTGGAGAGGAACTATTGGGGGGGGGGGGGTACTCACTGCAAACTCTAGTGTACTGCTTTCAGGTATGTATTTTGCACTAGTTTATGGATACGTGTGAACATATGCTCTCTCTCACAGAACCTGGTCTAAATCTAGGTTTTGGGAGTTTGTTAGAAAGTGATCCACCTGGGGTCGAATTAGAGAATACTATGAAAGGAAAGGTTTCACCCGAGTAATGAAGCTGAAGGGTTGTCATTCCACACCTGTAGTCTCTGAGCTGAAGCATGTTGAGGTGGCTATCATTGCGTTGCAGTTCTGTGATTTTATTGACAGTGCCTGAGCATTTTCCTGTGCAGTTGAATTCAACACACCCTTGGCAGCATTCCAAGGTTGAAAGCCTCATGAGTTTGAGACAGCATTTTGACAGACATTTGAATGGTGTTGGACCTCCCAGCTCATGGCATCTTTTTCACTTTAAAAATCCTTTGTCCATGTGAAAAGAAATATTCAGTTATCAAATGTTTCAGGAGCGAAATGTTTTTCCTATTGCTGAATTCACTGCCATGACTTTGAAGTGTGATCTGATTCATCTAGATTTATCATCTAGACTTATCTTTTTCTCACTTTTTTTCCCTATGAATTATTGGAGAGACCTTTTGCAGTCTTTATTTGCAGTTTCACCTTCGTGACCCAGTAGGGTCATATGAAGCAGACCTCCTTCACCACCCATGAAGCAACCCTCCTGCAGGGAGGTTGCTCCAACTGGGGTCCTTATGCAGGTCTTTGCGCTTTGCGCCATGTGTGTTTAACCTCCTGTGCTACCGCCCGGCTCCCTTTCTCTTCCTTTCTAAGTTATACCTACACCTGTTACTACTTCCAAATTCCCTTTTTTACTCTCCTCTCCTCTCCTCTCCTCTCCTCTCCTCTCCTCTCCTCTCCTCTCCTCTCCTCTCCTCTCCTCTCCTCTCCTCTCCTCCCCTCCCCTCCCCTCCCCTCCCCTCTCCCCTCCCTTCCCCTCCCCTCTCCTCTCCTCTCCTCTCCTCTCCTCTCCTCTCCTCTCCTCTCCTCTCCTCTCCTCTCCTCTCCTCTCCCTTCCCCTCCCTTCCCCTCCCCTCCCCTCCCTCCTTTCTTTTCCTCTCCTCTTCCTTCTCCTTTTCCTTCTCCCCTCCCCTGCTTCCCTCCCCCCTCCCTTCCCCTCCCCTCTTCCCCTCCCCTCCGCCCCCCTCCCCTCCCCCTCCCCTCCCCTCCTCTCCTCTCCCTTCCCCTTCCCTCCCCTTCTTTTCTCCTTTCTTTTCTTTTCTTTTTCTTTTTTTTCTCTTTTTTCCTCTTCTCTCTCCAGGCCCAGATAGAATTGGAGTTCAGAGTCCTCTGGTCATCTTCCCCAAACATTTCTCCCCCTCTGGATGTATAAACCAAAATTCTTTATGGGGTACAAAATGCAAGAGTTCTCCCTTCTGTAATTGCTTCTCCACTGGACATAGATGTTGGCAGGTTATCCATACCTTCAGCCCATTTTTATCTTTCCCTAGTGGGAGAGGGATCTAGAGAGGTGATGTTCCGAGACTCATTGGTGATGTTGTCTGCCCAGAGAGTTCAGGATCGAATCATAGTAGCATCTGCAACTTGGTGTCTGAAAAGTGGAAAATATAAAGCAGAACAAAATGTTTACTAAACAGGAACCAAAAAGTAGGATTAGAGCAGATGAGAATAGGGATCTTTTGTTGCCTTTGTTTTTTTTTTAATTGTTGTAGTTATTATTGTTGTAGTTGTTGATAGGACATTGTTGTTGATAGGACATTGTAGTTGTTGATAGGACATTGTTGGATAGGACAGAGAGAAATGGAGAGAGGAGGGGAAGACAGAGAGGAGGAGAGAAAGACAGACACCTGCAGACCTGCTTCACCACCTGTGAAGTGACTCCCCTGCAGGTGGGGAGCCAGGAGCTTGAACCAGGATCCTTATGCCGGTCCTATGCGCTTTGCACCACGTGTACTTAACCCACTGCGCTACCGCCGGACTCCCGAGAATAGGGATCTTAACATGGAAAGAAACTATGAAGTCTATTTTAGGTATGTTCCTAGGGGCCCATGACTTTAGTAATCTTTGCATGAACCTGATAGTTAACGTGGAGGTAGACTAGACAAACTGGGAAGATGGTGTCAGAATTAAGAATAGGATTAGAGGACTGGATTAGGACAGGGGTAGCTCCCAGACCCAAAGAAAATAAATAAATACAATTGACTGTTTAACACATCAGTCTGACCCAGGGACCATATATATATTCCTGTATAGCGTAGGAGCCTGTATAACATCTGAGTCCTTGCCAGTCTGAACTCTCAGTCCATGGTCACAGCGGGGAGCATTCTAGGCTGTACTCATTACAGGACCAGTCTGCCTCAAGTGACAGAGTAGGATAATCCAGCCTCCCTTTAGAGAGTGAGGCAGTCCTTACCATTGGTAGTTCATAGTGAGGGTACAGTTCTAAAGAAGTCCATAAAATGGCTTATGATGATGCTCATGATGGACGTGACCATCAATGGTGGAGGGAGGGATCTATTAGAGGTCTAGGCCCATTGTATCTATGGGGTAACCCAAAGATTCCCTGACTAGGACCCTATCACCTGCAATTTTTTTCACACTTTATTTATTCATTAGAGAGATACAGAGAGAAGTTGAAAGGAAAGGGGGAGATAGGGAGAGAGAAAGAGAGATACCTGCACCACTGTTTTATGGCTCATGAAGCTTTCCCCCTACAGGTGGGGACCAGTGGCTTGAACCTAAATCCTTGATAATATGTGCACTCAACCAGGTTTGCCACATGTAGGAGCTCCCCCTGCCCCCCCCCCCATCTTGACAATTCAGTAATCTATATTCCTGGGACAAGAAATGTTGAGAAGACAGAGAAAAGATTAATGCCAGTGTTCTCACTCTCACCCAAAGAAAGAATCTGTATTGAATTCTGGAAGTAGCATTTGCTTTTGTAGCTTAGTGCCTTTCAAAGAAAAAATACAATGTGAAGCTTTTCTCATTACCTGGGATGTATTCTGTATATCATTTTCCTCTTCCAGCATAACCACAGTTACTTATAAGTCCTGATACCCTATCACTGAAATGAAATACTACAGAGTAGAGCATCTTTTGTCTTTGATGGCATGTTTACTCCAAGCACGAGTAATTCTGAATAGAAAGCATGTCTTTTTTCCTTTCTTTGTCTCCTTATTGAAGATTGATGCTGATATTACTGAGGTTTTGAGCTGACAGTGTAGGGAAGAGCTATTGACAAGATGATTGAAAGAGGAGAAGGCTGATTGATGTTAATTTATTGTACTGCTGCTGAGAAAAAGCCACAAGTCAGATTATTGGTTGGTTTGTACATACAGGTTTTTAGACAGGAAAGTTAGACTTCACATTTGTGTAGGCTTTTAAAAGTTGCAGTAGCCTCTATTTGTAAGGAAGCCTATGTGTCACTAGGCGGTTGTTAATTTGGTTAAGATGGTAGGTAGTCTGGTTCTTAAGTTTAGAACACACAGGCTTCTGACACCATCATTTGCTGAGTAGTTTTAGGCCAGTTTCTTGTCTGTGTGCCTCAGCTTTCTCATCTGTAAAGTGAAGACAATACTAGTACCTATAGGATAGGTGTGTGTGTGTGTGTGTGTGTGTGTGTGTGTGTGTGTGTGTGTGTGTGTGTAAGTGTAAAAGTGTCTTTGGCTGAATAGACACTTAAGAATTCTTTCCTTCCCTTCTCCCATCATTTCTTAAAATCCTGTCCCTGGAGTAAATGTCAGTAACTTTAATCCCTTTCCTCTATTTTATATATTTCAAAGTCTAAAAGGGATTTCAATACAGCTTTATTTACAATTGGATGACATTTTTCAAGTTTTTTTTTCCTGATTGATATTTCGTGCTAGATGGAATTACAAAGATGACATTGACCTTATTCAAATAAATATACATTTTAGTTTTAAAAATTCCTTTTCCCAGTGAGTTGGTATTGACATTAACTTCCATGCTAAAACCAGACATCACTGCATAGAAAACTTTCTCCCAAGCAACTGGTAAAATGATAAAAGAAAAAGGGAAAAAAAAATGGTTCTAAAAGAAAAGAATTAGAACTGTTACTATTTGGAAATTTGTTACCCATAGTGGTCATAAATATCCTTTTCTGAAATTTTCAGTGCTTGCTTGCTGTCTCTTATATCTTATTCTATGGTTTTCCTTTATACTCACCTCTCATTTTACAAGCTGTTGATGCTACTAATTAAAAAAAAAATTTTATATTTATTCCCTTTTGTTGCCCTTGTTGTTTTATTGTTGTAGTTATTATTGTTGTTATTGATGTTGTCGTTGTTGGATAGGACAGAGAGAAATGGAGAGAGGAGGGGAAAACAGAGAGGGGGAGAGAAAGACAGACACCTATAGATCTGCTTCACTACCTGTGAGGCGACTCGCCTGCAGGTGGGGAGCCAGGGATAGAACTGGGATCCTTACACGGGTCCTTGTGCTTTGTGCCGCGTGCGCTTAACCCGCTGCTACTGCCCGACTCCCTAATTTATTTTTTTTTACATCTTGAAGTTCTGACAACTTCCACTGCAACATACACTTAAAATTCCTTTTAAAATTTGTAATGAATAGTGAGTTACAAGGTTGTAAGATTACAGTGTTTAGTTCCACCCCATACCCACCACTAGAGTTCTCTCTCTACCCTCCCACCTCCCAAAGATAATCACCATTGTTCTTGTAAGTCTTTTCTCTTCTCTTCTCTTCTCTTCTCTTCTCTTCTCTTCTCTTCTCTTCTCTTCTCTTCTCTTCTCTTCTCTTCTCTTCTCTTCTCTTCTCTTCTCTTCTCTTCTCTTCTCTTCTCTTCTCTTCTTTGCCTCCAGGGTTATTGCTGGGGCTCAGTGCCTGCTCCACGAATCCACTGCTCCTGGAGGCCATTTTTCCCTCTTTTTGCCCTTGTTTGTTTATTCCTTTTGTTGCCCTTGTTGTTTATTGTTATAGTCGTTATTGGATAGGACAGAGAAATGGAGAGAGGAGGGAAAGACAGAGAAAGGGAAAGATAGACACCTGCACCATCTGTGAAGCGACTCCTCTGCAGGTGGGTGCCGGGCCCGAATACGGGATCCTTATGCCAGTCCTTGCGTTTTGCGCCACATGTGCTTAACCCGCTGCCCTACCGTCCAACACCCCCTTGTTTTTTTTTTTTTTTTTACCTGTAGTTGTGGTTATTGTTGTTGTTATTAATGTCGTTATTGGATAGGATAGAGAGAAATTGAGAGAGGAGGGGAGACAGGGAGGGGGAGAGAAAGATAGACGCCTGCAAACCTGCCTCACTGCTTGTGGGGAGCTGCCTCACTGCAGGTGGGGAGCTGGGGGAGCTGGGGGCTCGAACTGGGATTCTTACGGAGGTCCTTGCACTTCGTGCCATGTGTGCTTAACCCACTGTGCTACCCCGACCCCCCAGTTCTTGTAAATCGTACAGTTTGCTTACTTTTCCCCCCCTCTTGAGATCATGTATGTCAGTTCTCTAAATTCTACATGAGTGAAACCATCTGGTAGTTGTCTTTCATCTCTTATTTTGCTAAGCATAATCACCTCCAGTTCCATCCATTTTGTCCCAAACAACACAGTATCATCTTTTTGATCACAGAATAATATTCCATGGAGTATATATCCCATAACTTCTTTAGCCAATCATCTGTTGATGGGCATTTAGGCTATGTCCACTCTTTGGCTATTGTGAATAATGTAGCTATGAATATTGGGGTGCATATGTCCTTCTGAATTAATATTTCAGTGTCCCTTAGGTAAATGCCTAAGAGTGGTATTGCTAAATCTTAAAGTAATTTCATTTTCATTTATTTGTATTATCTATATTTATTGGATAGAGACTGCCAGAAATCAAGAGGGAAGGGGGAGATAGAGAGGCAGAGAGACACTTGCAGCACTGTCTCACCACTTGTGAAGCTTCCCCCCTGCAGGTGGGGACTGGGGATTTGAACCTGGGTCCTTGTGCATTATAATGTGTGCGCTCAACCAGGTGCGCCACCATCCAGCCCCCATTTTTATTTGTTTTACGGACTCTCCATACAGTCTTCCAAAGGGGCTGTGCCAGTTTGTATTCTCACCAACAGTGTAGCAGAGTCCCTTTGTTTCCACAAACTCTCCAACATCTGTCATTTCCTGATTTGTTGAGGGAAGCCTACTCTCAGGTGTGAAATGTTATCTCAGTGTAGTTTTAATTTGCATTTCTCTGGTGATAAGTGAATTTAGCATTTCTTCATGGCAACACACACTTTTTACCAGTAGGTGCCACCACCTTCTCACTCTTACGTGCAGTTTCCTATACAGACTTCCATTCTGGTACGCGCTATGTAAAGTAAATGATAACATTACTTTATTGGCTTAGAAGGTAGGGATTGTGGGAAGCGTGTTTCCTTGAAGATGACAGTGCCTTATGACATAAATCAGTAGATGAACATTAAATTGTATCAGAAGGACAGGCTTGAGCTTTGTGATCTTTAAAAATCATGTCATCACTCCTGCTTTTCCCCACAGGATTAGAAGAAGGATCATTTGAAATGTAGGTTGGGTTTATTTAAATCAAGTTTAGTTTTAGAACTATGGTAAAATTCTACTAGTAGAGAATTTCAAGACTGCTTGCAAGACTTTGATTTGAAATCATTATGTAGTCAGTTATTATTACTTATTTTATTAGCATACTTTTAAATTTCACCTTTGTAAAGGTCAGGAGATAGCTCACTCTGTAGATAATGTACTTTACCATGCGCAAGGACCCAAATTTGAGCCCGGGCACTAGACAGGAGCATTAGGGAAAATCCCATGCATGATAGAGTGGTATTGCAGTGTCTTTCATTGTTGTTCTCTCCCTCTGTCTGTCTATTTCTCTCTGAAAGGAAGGAAAAAGAAAAAGATATTCCAGGAACAGTGGAAACACACAAGCATGAGACACCCTCCCCCCAAAAAAAAGGGTATGTGTGGGAGAAACAGCTAAGTTTATCTTTCTAAGAAGTGATTAGATCTTCAAATCATATGGATAATCAGAGATAAGAGGAGGTCAAAGAAGCAGTTAAACGTAAACTTCTTGTGCTTCTGTTTGCCGATGATGGTGATATAATAACTTGAGGTTATTATAACATTTGATATTATTAAAGGTACAGTCATATTTTACCCTTTTATATGGCAGTGCTTACGGAGTTTCTGAGAGGGAGACAAGGCAATACTATTTATTCCACTTAAGCTTGAGAATCTGAAGACCAGAGACATTAGAAAGCAATTTTTCTACTTAGTGCCAGAATCAGGTCTAGAACCCAAATTATCAAGTTGCTCCTGTTTGTGTGAAAACAAAATCAAAATCAACTGAACTTCGGGCACACACTAGATACTTAATGAATGTAATAGTGCAGATGGAAGGATTATCTTTCAAATAATATGTAGCAGGGGTATAAAGATCCAAGAGGAATGGTTTTAAGTTCATTTCATCTTACTGGCAATGCAAGACTAGAGAAGGATTTACAATTGTTGATTTCTTCAATGTTTTTTCATGCTTACTCAGAACATAATGCAAATTGACATGTTTTTCTTTTTGTTGATTTTTTTTTTTTTACATAATTTCCTTTGGAACAACTTAATGTTGACCTTCTTTTGATGTTCTTTGTGATTTACTCTGTAACCATGGATTTTACAGTAATTACACTGTTGCTCAGTAAATGTTACGCCAAATAAGAAGGCACTTTTTAAGAACATTTTTGGTTTTGACCAGATATAATCTCTGGGTAAACAAGATGTCTACTATAGAGGAATTTTAATAGCTGCAGCAAACATTTGATCAGTGCTTAGGTGAGGTACATGTCACAGGGTGCCCTGAGTCTGCTTTAGGAATTTAGCCCTGAAATTTTCTGTTTTCACATTCTGCTATCTGCTCATTATGTGCTTTCTATACATTTACTTTTCTTACCTTAGTGGTAGATTTTGAATATTTTTAGTAACTTAATATTATTTATTTTTTATCTTGTCTATTTATTCTCCTGTCCTTTAGGTTTATTGTTGTGGTAAGAACACAGCTTATAGTACAGGGCTTGTAAGTATGAGGAAAGGAGAACATAGGGAAGGAGAATGAGAGAGGCCTGCAGCATTGCTTTACTGCTAGCAAAGCTTCCCCCTGCAGGTGGGGCCTGGGAGCTTGAGCTCTGGTCCTTGTGCATTATAACACAGGCACTCAACCAGGTGCACCACCACTCATCCCTCATAATAGAGTTTTAAGTACAGAGACCATACTATACTGTAAAGTAGATCTCTAGGACTTATTTACCTTGTACACCTGAAACGTTGTACCCTCCCGGTTTCCCCCATTATCTTGTCTTATTGTAAATTTTATCTGCAGGGATAACTGTTGAATGCTGTCTGTATGTCAGGTCCTTGTATGTGTTGTCCCATTTGGCTCTCATGTAAAGTTGTGCATTAGGTCTTGTTTGACAGAGAGGCTCAGAGAGGCTCACCAGCTTATGTGTCCCATACATAGCACACAGATAATAAGTAGTAGAGTTTAGCTTTATTGTTTGATTTAGAATTATTAAGTAGCTTTTAGAGTTAGACTTAATTTTTTTAAAATTAAAAAAAAATTATTTATTTATTTATTTTCCCTTTTGTTGCTCTTGTTTTTTATTGTTGTAGTTATTGTTGTTCTTGATGTCATCATTAAATAGGACAGAGAAATGGAGAGAGGTGGGGAAGACAGAGAGGGGGAGAGAAAGATAGACACCTGCAGACCTACTTCACCTCCTGCAGGTGGGGAGCCGGGGACTCGAACCGGGATCCTTACTCCAGTCCTTGAGCTTAGTGCCACGTGCACTTAACCCGCTGCGCTACTGCCCGACTCCCTAGACTTAATTTTTAAAAATATTTTATTTATTCATTTAATAAGGTGGGTGTGGGGGAGGGGATTAAACCTAGAACCTCAGAGCCACCGCATGAACCTCTTTTGCATAGCCATTATGTTGTCTCTCCAACCCTAGAGAATTGACATCCCAACTCTGTCATGTCAGGACCATTGTTTTTCTCAGCATAACACACATTTATAGTCTGGGCGGAGGGGCTGTGGGGGAGGGCGATGTGGCTCTGTGGTAGAGTGCAGGACTTTCAAAGTATGGAGTGCTGAGTTTGATCCCAGCACTGCACATGCCAGAATGATGGTCTGCTTCTCTCTCTTTCTCCTCTCATAAATAAATGAATAAATGTTTGTTGTTGTTTTTTTCAAAAAGAGTTACCCTTTTGTTGTGTGGGAAGTGTTGTACTTGCACTAGTAGTGAGCATTCATCTAATGCAGGTGCTGCATATTTTCTCCTCCCAATAGACCCAGCACTTGGCAACCAGCCATGGGACACAGGTGTTCCAAATGTGTTATTTGATAACATTGTTTGTATCCGCTGTGCATTCTTTGGTAAACTTTCCAAATATTTGCTTTTTGAATCAGCCACTCATTTGTGTGTGTTGAAGCATGGTAACTACCTTACAAGCTTGACAAATAACGAAGTTAAAAGATTTCCCCTTCTTTGATCAAGTGTAAGTAGAAAGCATTGACTGTGACTGTGTTGTTGGGGTACTTAGATCAGAGTTTCATAAAGCAGGTAAAGAACATAGCAAAGTGCCTGGCATCCCTCCTCTCTTATTAAATATGTTGGTTCCTTTCAGAATGATAGCTGAGATATACTTAAAGAGAACAATGGATTGGGAATCAGATCTCAGTTCTGACAGTAACTAGCTTTGTCCCTTTAAAGCAGGCCACCTGATCTTTCTGGAGCACTTATTTCTTCATTTACTAAATAAAGGTGAGATTAAAAAGTCTTCAAGAGCATTCAGACTCCCTCCGTCTTTGTGTTCTAATCTTTAAAATGTAGATAATAAATACCTTCCGTTGGGGTTATTTGAGCCTGAGAGAGAGGGCCTGTGTATGTTCTATAAAAGATGCTCAGTGTATGTAGGTTTTCCCTTGTACTTTTAAAATACAGGGAGGTGCTTTGGACACCCTAGAGACCAAAATGAGCTCAGAAGACAGGAAAATGGCCTGACCAAGAGCCAGACAGACGTATATTCAATCCTGGCTTCATTCTCTATGCAATCTGTAACTCTAGGCAGTTCCCTTAACTTAGAATGAAGACACTAACCCAATTTACTGGAGGATTTTTTTAAAAAGAAGATAAAATTAGAAACTTTTTTTTATAAAGAGTATATTAATATAACTGACATTCAATAGGCATTCAACTAATTTTAGGCATGTGCAATACTTAGTTGGAACAGATGAACTATTCAAGGAAAAGAGTTCAAGCTTATGTGGTAGGCCCAAAGTCAGAAAAGTAGGAGGCAAAACCAAATATTATTTCATACTTTTGTCAAGAGTTCTCCTGTGTCCTAGTTAAATCTTTTTTGCTTGAAATATTTATTCAACTCCCCAGAATAGCATAATTGTTGTCACCTTCTTATTTATAGGATTTATGTATATTTTTTATTTACTTGTAGGATTTAAATATCAGATCTATTGATTCAAAGAGATCATTTGTGTCATCTTTGATTACAGTTGTGTTGTTTCTGTACACTGAAGAGTTTCTGCATTGACATTCTTTTTCAAGCTGTTAAGATGAAGTAATTTGTGTGTGTGTATGGGTTAGGGAAATGGGGAAAAGAGGGAGGGACAGAAAAAGATGCAAGTGGGGGGTTGCTTTGCAAGCAGTGAAGCAGGTTTGCAGGTGTCTGTCTGTCTTTCCTCCTCTCTTCTCTTCCTCTCAATTTCTGTCCTATCCAACAACAACAACAATGGGAAAAAAATTGGCTGCCAGGAGCAGTGGAAATGTAGTGCAGACTCGGAAGGAGGAGGAGAAGTAGAAGGAGGAGAAGGAGAAGAAGAGGAGGAGGAGGAGGAAGAGGAGGAGGAGACACAGATGACCATTACCTGAGTTCACATTGTGTCAACATTGTATCAGGGGCAGCCAGCATGCTCAGATGCACTTGATAGAACCTACCATGTGCTCTTTATTTAGGAAATCATATCGAAGCCTATTCTAGTTTCGTAGCCTTCAGACATGGATGTAGCCTTTAAAACCGCCTTCTTAAATATATTTCTTTCAGTTAAGTCCAGGGAGGTTGCTTATCAGTAGAGCAGAAGATTTGTATGCCATAGGCTCTGTGTTGAATTTTAGCACCTCATGTCCTAAAGCTGAGTGGTGCTTTGATTTCTCTCTCATTCTCTCTCTCATTCTCTTTCTCCACCCCCCCATAAAAATAAATCAATCTTTGGGGGGCTGGGCAGTAGTGTACCGGGTTAAGTGCACATGCGTGAAGCACAAGGAACAGAATAAGGATACTGTTTTGAGCCCCCAGCTCCCCACCTGCAGGGGAGTCAATTCACAAGCGGTGAAGCAGGTCTGCAGGTGTCTTATCTTTCTCTTCCCCTCTCTGTCTCCCCCCGCCCCCTCCATTTCTCTCTATCCTATCCAAAAACAACAACAAGGGCAACAAACTGGGGAAAAAAATGGCCTCCAGAAGCAGTGGATTCGTAGTGCAGGTACTAAGCCCCAGCAATACCCCTGGGGGCAAAATAAATAAATAAAAAATAAATCTTTAAAAAATGCTTTCAATTATTATCTAATTATAGATTCACTTGTAAGAATTGATACAGAGATATCCTATGCACACTTCACCCAATTTATCTGGTGGTAACATCTTACAAAATTGTAGAGTATCATAACTAGACCCCACAGTAAATCATTAAAACATAAAGAACTTTCCTCTTGACTTTCCATAGGCACAGCCTCCACCATCTTCCTAACCCTTGACAATTGCTGATTTGCATTCCCATTTCATTTACCTATTTTAGACTTTAAAAAATTATAAGGGAGTGATGTTTAAATGAAGACAGACCAGGAAATGGGCTATCCTTTCCCAAGTGCTCTTATTCCCAGATGGCAGGACCAAGCATCCAGTTATTTTCACACATTGGGAAGAAATGTTCCATTCCAGATTTAGGTGGGTGCTTTCCATTTCTGAAGGGCTGCTGACACTGTAGTTATAAACTCCAGCCATTCTAGAATTAATTTAAACTAGTTCCTGAAGTGAGTTAAGAAACACCATCTACCATCTGCGACATTATCTGTGGCAGCGGTTTTTCTGTTCTAGCTTGGGTAATGAGAGTTAACAGCTGCCCAGAAGTTTGCTGCTGAACGGGTTTTTAATTAGGGTACTTTAAATTCACCACTTTATGTGAGAACTTTAAGGACTAGTTCCTAATATTTGAACAATGTGGAATTTTATGTATACAATGAGGGGGAATTATTCTCCCTTTTCATTTTTTTAAATTCCCTTTTGTTTCCCTCTTTTTTATTGTTGTTGTAATTATTGTTGTTGTTGGATAGGACAGAGAGAAATGGAGAGAGGAGGGGAAGACAGAGAGGGGAGAGAGAGATACCTGCAGACCTGCTTTACCGCCTGTGAAGTGACTCCCCTGTAGGTGGGGAGCCGGGGAGGCTCGAACCAGGATCCTTAGGCTGGTCCTTGCACATCCTTTTTTTTATTCTTACCACCTTTCCTCCCATCCCAGTTTTGTCCTTATGGAAAATAAAAATCCTGCTGGAAAGCCTAGTCCTTACTCCTTGACTGGCCCTTCTCGTGTCTTCCCTACTTGGCCTGTTCAGAAGGCAGAGTGACTGTAGCCTCAAGGAAAGTTAAGTATTAGACTCGATTACCCTTTAGGGTTTTGTTTTTGCTTTATTCTAGTCCTGCTAATGGATGATGAACAGTTCTGTAGCTCTTCCAATCGATTTCTCAGCATTCAGAGGGGGATCCTCCTAGGGGATGGTAGAGAGAGCAGGCAGCAATAGTTACAGACTTCATTCATATCTAACTCTGAGGCTGAGAGACATGGGAAGGGAGAACCAGTTTAGCCATGGCATGTGTACTCTTTATAATTTGAGTTATTCAAATGGCCATGAGTTCTCCAGTTCACCACAGATCTCACCACTTCTTATAGTTTTTTTTAATTAATTTATTTATTTTCCCTTTTGTTACCTTTGTTGTTTTTTATTGTTATAGTCATTGATGTCATCGTTGTTAGATAGGACAGAGAGAAATGGAGAGAGAAGAGGAAGACAGGGGGAGAGAGAGATAGACACCTGCAGACCTTCTTCATGGCCTGTGAAGTGACTCCCCTGCAGGTGGGGAGCCGGGGCCTCGAACTGGGATCCTTACGCAGATCCTTGCGCTTTGCGCCACGTGCGCTTAACCCTCTGAGCTACTGCCTGACTCCCTACTTCTTTATTGTTTTGTAACTTACCTGTTGAACTTACTAGTTATTGTCTATGCCATCCCCTGAAAACATCTGTGTTTGTGACCTCTGGATTTTCTGTATTAAGCAGTATTTTAATGGACTGCTTTGCATGATAGGTATGTCAAGCGGAGATCTCAGGTCAAGTTGTTTAAAATCTGGAATTGTGAGTATACTATCAGATTTTCCTATTGTTTTGGTTGTCTCAGTTGTCAGTTTGTGTCATTTATCTGAATATTACTGAAATTGTTCCCTTCCTTATTAGTTTCAAGAAGTTCTTATGAGCTTTTTAACATACATGGGAATTATATCCTAAACTTTTTTGTGTATGGTGTTTAACTCACTAGATAGTTTTACTTTTTTACATATTTTAATTTAACAGCTTTCCTTTATGTTTTCTGGAAATTAATGCCATGTTTAGAAGTTTTCCACATCCCAATATTACTATAAAAATATTAACTCTTATTTCACTTTAGGTTTTTTTTTTTCAATATTCATTTCATGGGGTGTAACTCATCATGGTGCAAAGAGTAGTTGTGATCCAGTGTCATATTTTCCTAGACAGCTAACCAGTTTTCCCCAACAACCAGTGATTTTTAATGTACCTGGTGAATTGGAATTACCAGATCTATATATATTTATATTCTTTTTTAAATTTTTTTTATTATCAGCTTTATTTATTGGATAGAAACAGCCAGAAATTGAGAGGGGAGGGTAAGTTAGAGAGGAAGACACAGAGAGAGAGAGACACCTGCAGCTCTGCTTCACCACTCATGAAGCTTTCCCCCTGCAGATGGGGACCAGGGGTTCAAACCTGGGTCCTTTCGCACTGTAACATGTGCGCTCAACGTGGTGCGCCACCACCTGGCCCCAGAATTACCAGATCTTAATGGCTTACATTATGTAAAAGTGGCATGTTTTTCTTTTTATTATTTTATTTTATTTATTTATTCCCTTTTGTTGCCCCTGTTGTTTTATTGTTGTAGTTATTGATGTTGTTGATGTTGGATAGGACAGAGAGAAATGGAGAGAGGAGGGGAAGACAGAGAGGGGGAGAGAAAGACAGACACCTGCAGACCTGCTTCACCGCCTGTGAAGCGACTCCCCTGCAGGTGGGGAGCCAGGGTTCGAACCGGGATCCTTATGCCGGTCCTTGTGCTATGTGCCACCTGCGCTTAACCCGCTGCGCTACAGCCCGACTCCCAAAGTGGCATGTTTTTATAGATAGGATGCTTCCGCTTCAAATTCTGAGTTTCAGTATTTTTGTGCTTTTAAAGCTGCTAGAAAGGAGCTGTGAACATAACACCATATTGGTTTTGGCACTGACTTTAATGCATCTCAAATAGGCTGATTCTACAGAATTTGATCCAGAGTGCTTCTATGTCTTGAGGCATTCTTGCCAAGCAAAATTGATTATTTCTGACCCAAAGGCCTTTAGTGCTGGACTGAAAAAAGAGTCTAGAGGTTCTCCTACTCTGGTTTCAGATTATATAAATTTGGTATCAAGTACAGTGTTTTAAATTATTCTCACAAGTTTCTTTCTATTCTCCAGTCTTTTTTTATTTTTATGTTTATTTTATTATTTTGGATAGAGACAGAAATGGAAAGGAAATGGGAGATACCTGCAGCACTGCTTCACCACTTGTGGAACTTCCCTTCTGCCTGTGGGAAGCGGGGGCTTGAACCCAGGTCATTGCATATTGTAATGTGAACACTTAACTGGGTGCACCACCACCCAGTCATCTCTCTATTCTCCAGTCTTCATTGATCCATCTCTTATTGGGGGAGGCAGTGGCTTGCTGGTGGAGGGAGGCTGGGAGAATAAATCCAGATTCTCTTTCTCTGCATTCTAGTATCGTACCTTTTAAGTGTTTTTTTTTTCTTTATGATAGTTTGATAGATAGCTATCAAAAGATTTTCTGTTAACAGTCCACATTTCCTTTTGTGTTATAGAATTTAGCTGTGGGTTGAGTTTACTCTGCTGTGTTTCACCTGTATATAAGCTGTCTTATAGTTTTTTTTTAATTTAAAAAATAGAAATATTGACAAGACTACAGGATAAGAGGGATACAATTCCCACCACCAGAACTCCATAACCCATCCTCTCCCTGATAGCTTTCCTATTCTTTTATCCTTCTGGGACTATGGATGCAGGGTCATTATGGGGTGCAGAAGGTGGGAGGGTCTGGCTTCTGTAATTACTTCTCCACTCAATAGTTTTAATCAGAGTTACTTTTACTTCTTCTGGTTAGGAAATTTAATTCTGGGGGCTGGGCAGTAGCGCAGCAGGTTAAGTGCACATGGCGCGAAGCGCAAGGATTGGCGTGTAAGGATCCTGGTTCGAGCCCCCGGCTCCCCACCTACAGGGGAGTTGCTTCACAAGCGGTGAAGAGGTCAGCAGGTGTCTGTCTTTCTCTCCCCTGTCTCCCCCTTCTCTCTCCATTTCTCTGTCCTATCCAACAACAATGACAGCAATGACAATAATAATACAGCAATGATAAACAACAAGGGCAACAAAAGGGAAAAAATAGCCTCAAGGAGCAGTGGATTCGTAGTGCAGGCACTGAGCCCCAGCAGTAACCCTGGAGGCAAGAAAAAAAAAAGAAAATTTAGTTATTTTTAGTATCTTGACAGATTCCCATTTTGTAGTCATAGTCTCCTGAATAATTATCATGTCTTTTCCAGCGTATTTTATCATGGATGCTTGTTTGTCAGTCAAAATTGCAGGCCATGAGGCAGATTCTGCCAATTGTAGTTGAGAAGCAATATACGTAATGGTTAAAAGCACCATAGTCATTGCTGTTAGACTTTACATCCCATCTTCTGCACCTCTTATATCATCTGAATGATGCTCATTTCCCTTGCCTATCAAATATTTATAAGTCACACCTATTTCATGGGGCTGTTGTGAATACCAAATAAGGTAATGTATGTAAAACATTGAAGATTGTTTCTATTCTACAGTGAGTTCCAAATAAGTATTACTGTTTTTTATCTTTTTAAAAAGATTTTTAACTTTAATTTGATAGGACAGAGAGACTTTGAGAGGAAAGGGGGATAGAGAAGGGAAGAGAGACAGGGAGACACCTGCAGCCTTCTTTCACCACTTGTGAAGTTTTTCTCCTGCAGGTGGAGACCAGGGGTCTGAAACCAGGACCTTGTGCATGGTAACATGTGCACTTAACCAAGTGTGCCACCCCCT